>NC_081519.1:210000-225000 GCF_030273125.1 Centropristis striata | reverse complement strand
CAGACACACACACACACAGAGACAGACACACACACACACAGTCACAGACACACACACAGAGACAGACACAGAGACACACACACACACACAGACACACACAGTCACACACACACACACACACACACACACACAGTCACACACACACACAGACACAGAGACACAGACACACACACACACACACACACACACACACACAGAGACAGACACAGTCACAGACACACAGACACACACACACACACACACAGTCACAGACACACACACACACACACACACACAGACACAGGTTCCTGTCTACTTTAACCTTTGACCCGCTGCCTCTGCCAGCCAATCACTGTAACTTTAACAGCGTTAACTCAGCCAGTGGGCGGGTCTTTGCTGGGACTTCCTGTCAGTCAACGCTTCTCTCTGCTGTTGTTGTTGTTGTTGTTGTTGTTTACAGTGCGGTTAGAACAGCTACAGGAGAAAAGCATAAAAGAAAACAACAGCCTGGGTGAGTCAGCTCTGGTCTGCTGGACGCTCCGTCTCTCTCTCCGCCGTTTGTCTCTCTGCTCTTCTTCATCCTCGCTATGATGCATGACAACTTCCTGCATGATGTCACATCACTTCCTGTTGCTCGCTGCTCTCCTCGCTCTGTTTATTCATCTGTCTCTGTCTGTCACAGTGGATTCTGGCTCTTCTTCTTCTGTTTCGGTCTTGTTTGTTGTAGCTGGTCACGGTTTGGTTTGGAGTCTGTTAGGATGTCAGCAGGACAGCAGCGTGAACAGAAATGACTGTAATAAACCAGTTGGTGATCCACCGCAGGGTTTTAAAAGGTAGTAAATGAAAAAATAAGGCCATTAAAAAGTAATAAACATTATCTGACGAGGTATTACATTTTCTAACCAGAGCCGCTAACTGCCAGCAGCAGCTCCGTTCAAACAGTAAAGTGTCATTTTTTTATACTTTCTGATTTGCTGATTGATATTTAACGCTCACTAATGATCCTTTAGATGCTGAAACAATCCTAGAGGAAACACTGGTTCTGTGCTTACAGTTGTAATAAGTTTCCTCTTTGAATCCTCCTTTACTCGTCACTTTACATTTAACTTTACACCTTTTATTGAACCTTTCTGTTTTTAACTTTTTTAAACCTTGGTCATTTTGTGCCCTCCGTTGAGAAGAATCACTGAGAGTGAGCTCTCACTACATAACAATAAAATAACATTTAGTCTTGGCTTAGGTTTAAATAGCAAATAATTGTGTATAGGTCAGTGCTGCTATTAAAGCAAAAAGCATCCAGGAACTACATTATTACACTTTAGAAAAGTAAAATAAATGACAGTTATCATTAAAAAGTAATAAGTGATAGTTACTTTATAACACTGCAGTTAAACAGTTTGCCTCTACAGGTGAAGATCAATGTCGTGTTGGTATTTAAAACAAAAAGAAGTGAAGGTATTAAAAGGTATTAAACTCAACTTGAATATTCAACTTGAATATTTCTGTATGTTCCCTGTAGTTCCTGAACTCGTTTAAACCTCAACAGACTAAAGACTCAGTCACAGGTGGAGGCACGTTGTAACGTTGCTTCAGTAATCATTTTCATCAAAAATCAGCTGTAAAAAAACATGAAACAGAAAATGTTTGGATTAGGGGTGGGAATAATTAATCGATGATCGATTAATGGTGGTTGAGAATTTAGTCGATCACGAGGATTCTTTTAATCGATCTGTGTATTTTAATTTATCTCTGACTGAGAATCACTGAACTGGAACACGCTGAGCGCTCAGTTCTGAGGCCGTACGTCAATCAGACAACGAGCTGAGAATGAAGTTACAATAACAGAAATAAAACACACAGAAATTCAAGAGAATTCATTGGAGCAAAACTATCTGACTGTATCAAACCCTGCTAGCATGAATTACTGAGTTTAATTTGATTTAAACACAAAACACATTTAAATATGAATATTACTGTGAAAACTAACCTCATGCCTCTTCAGGGCTAAAACATAAAACATTGAACTCTTTGATGTTTTCTTTACAGTTTAATCTCACTGAGTTAGTTTCACCATCCACAGGAAGTCTCTTTTCCTCCTTTCAAAATAAAGGCGTCCGTTATCAAAACAGGCTTTTGCATAGTACTGTATGTATATCTTTTATGTTGCACATGTATGCATGCAGCTATTAATTAATAAATTGATGGTCAACGTTCTAGATAATGGAGTTGGCAGGTTCCCTAGTTAAACTACTCAACACTTAATAGAAATGTAGTGAAAACTATGAGGGTATCTGTAATGCACATGATCACAATATAACTGGGAATAATCATAACGGTAATAATCTGATTTGACGCGTTAATGCGATAACAGTAAAAAAAACACCCTGAATTTACATAAATCAGTCAAATGAGTTAGATTTCTGTTCCGTCCTTCTACTAGATGAGGGATGTTCAGGTTTTTAATTTCTTTCGAGGCATAAAATATATTTCTTGGTTCTCCTGCTCACCAAGCCGACTGAACCACAGATATAAACACAGAACTAGATCCACATGTTGTTTTGTTTTTACACCTGCACAAATGTAAAAGAAAGACACCTGATTAACAGTTTACATGCAGAAGAAAGTGGAAAATTGGACAAATAGCTAGCTGGGTTTATCACAATCTGATTTTATCCAGTAAAGAATTTCATTTTATGCAGTTTAATGGACACTTTGAGTCATCTGGTAACTCCAGAAATCAGATAATAAGTTTATTAGTGTTCATTTCTTTCCAACCTTTGTTTTTGCCAGAACGGATGTGAAATAGTTCTTAAAAGTCTTATCATAATATTCAGTCATGGAAAAAATGATTAGACCACTTTTTTTCTTCAGTTTCTTGTTCATTTTAATAGCTGATAAGAGTTTAATTGAAGAACTGATATCTAGACATTTTCCATGGTTTTCTTGATAATTACCAAAATCATTATCAAGAAAACCATGGAAATGTCTAGATATCAGCTGAGAGGACCTAAGACTGAGCCCTGAGGAACACCTTCAACTGATCATTGATAATAAACAAAATCATTATCAATAAATCATTATTTATCCAAACAAATGTACCTTTAGTTGTACCAGGCATTAAAATGAACAAGAACTTAAAGAAAACAAGGGTGGTGTAATAATTTTTCCATGACTGTATAATTAACTTGTTGAAACCTGCAGCGAACCTTGTTATTAATTATATTATTTATAAGTTACTGTAATATCTTTTATTTGATGCCAGTAAACGTTCCCCAGTTCTTCTTCTAACATCGTCCTCCTGCTGGAGTTTGTAACCAACTTAACGGCTCATATTCTGATAAAAAGTAGAGACATTTCCCAGTTAATGGTTCAGAAAAACATTTTTTTCTGAGCAGTTCTGAGTCTTTCTCAGTCAAAGTGTCTCAAACCTGTAAAGCCACGACGCCAAAGCCACTTTATAGATTCAACCTGAGACCTTAGAGACAGGAGCTGCTGGGACACGCTGGAGTCTGAACTGGTCTGAACTGGTCTGAACTGGTCTGAACTGGTCTGAACTGGTCTGAACTGGAGTCTGAACTGGTCTGAACTGGGCTCTTTGGGGTTTTCTGGATAATCTGGGTTCTTTCCACGGTTGCCAACTGTCCACTGCTTTGTTTCTACTGGTTGTGGTGGAAAGATCTTCTGGTCACTGATTGGCTGAATGAAACACTGAGCGTCACCGTGAACTCTGAAGAACCTGCCGACTGTTGTCAACATGTTGCTGCTGCTGAAAGAAACAATGTGATCTGGTGACAGATGAGGACTTTGTCCCCGACGGAGCGCTAGACGAGGACAAACTGGGCCTGCAGAAGGAAGACGAGAGCCCCGAGGAAGACGAGGAGGAGGAAGATACAGACACAGATGATGGGGCTTTTGGTGGAGATGAAGATGTCCATGAGAGTCAGTTTGATTATCATCATTACAGAACATTTAATTCCATATGGCATTATACAATAGATTATATACTACACACTTAAAAAGAAGAAATATAACCCAGATAGATATAGTCATTAAATTAGGAGAAAATAAAATAATAATAATAATAATAATAATAATAATAGTGGAAAAAAAACAACCTATAAAAGGTATTGAAAATATTGATTTTGTTCACCTGATCGTGTTTCAGACTTATTATTGTTATTATTATTATTATTATTTTAAATTTTGACATAACTAGAGCCTTTAATTACTAACTTTATTTATTTATTAGATTTTTTTATCTTTTATTCAATATTTTCACATATTTTTCATTCTCATTTTTCAACTTATAAACCAGGGCAACTAGGGCTGCACCGACTGCAATTTTCTGGCCGATCACCGAATTTTAAAAAGTCTGACCTGCCGATACCGATTTTTTTATAACTCACAGCTGAACCTTCAATGTTTGAATCTTATTTTATTGAAAAAATAATAACACAGCAGTATTTTTCTTTAACAAATAAAGGAAATCACAATGTCTGAGGTAGTTAATAAAATATTGAACTTAAAATAAATAGCAACAATTTACAGGACAAACTAACAAAAAAAACTGCAACCATAAATAAAGTGGTTTTTGTTCTGTACAACATACAGACAACTATGGAGGGCATCGATTTTAGAATATTCGAATTCATTAAATCATAAAAAATCGAATAGTTCATCATATTTGGAAGGAAAAAAAGTTGTATTACTGGAGCCTTCCACACGGGGCAGCGTAGCATCTGATGATACAGTGTGGTGACTAGATGCCAAACTGTAGAAGAAGAAACAAACTGTAGAAGAAGAAACAAACTGTAGAAGAAGAAACAAACCGGGGAGAGGGTTTTCCAGGGCAGTCTATGGGCGGGACAAACAGAGGTCGCTAAGTGAACATCTGCAGCAGCAGCAGCACATACACACTGTACTGCTACAGAGCTAACTGTTAGCCTGTTAGCACATACACACTGTACTGCTACAGAGCTAACTGTTAGCCTGTTAGCACATACACACTGTAGTGCTACAGAGCTAACTGTTAGCCTGTTAGCACATACACACTGTACTGCTACAGAGCTAACTGTTAGCCTGTTAGCACATACACACTGTACTGCTACAGAGCTAACTGTTAGCCTGTTAGCACATACACACTGTACTGCTACAGAGCTAACTGTTAGCCTGTTAGCACATACACACTGTAGTGCTACAGAGCTAACTGTTAGCCTGTTAGCACATACACACTGTACTGCTACAGAGCTAACTGTTAGCCTGTTAGCACATACACACTATACTGCTACAGAGCTAACTGTTAGCCTGTTAGCACATACACACTGTACTGCTACAGAGCTAACTGTTAGCCTGTTAGCACATACACACTGTACTGCTACAGAGCTAACTGTTAGCCTGTTAGCACATACACACTGTACTGCTACAGAGCTAACTGTTAGCCTGTTAGCACATACACACTGTACTGCTACAGAGCTAACTGTTAGCCTGTTAGCACATACACACTGTACTGCTACAGAGCTAACTGTTAGCCTGTTAGCACATACACACTGTACTGCTACAGAGCTAACTGTTAGCCTGTTAGCACATACACACTGTACTGCTACAGAGCTAACTGTTAGCCTGTTAGCACATACACACTGTACTGCTACAGAGCTAACTGTTAGCCTGTTAGCACATACACACTGTACTGCTACAGAGCTAACTGTTAGCCTGTTAGCACATACACACTGTACTGCTACAGAGCTAACTGTTAGCCTGTTAGCACATACACACTGTACTGCTACAGAGCTAACTGTTAGCCTGTTAGCACATACACACTGTACTGCTACAGAGCTAACTGTGTAGCCTGTTAGCACATACACACTGTACTGCTACAGAGCTAACTGTTAGCCTGTTAGCACATACACACTGTACTGCTACAGAGCTAACTGTAGCTAACTGCCGCTAACAACTATCGGTGCAACTATCGGTGCACCCCTAAGGGCAACATATTTTTCTGGCCTTGTTTAAAGTTCACTCTTTAAATATACTGTTATTTTTTTAATAAGTGGGTTAATTGGAGTTTATATACAGGTATTACAATAAAAACCAGTAAGTTGCAGTACAGAACATTCACAGTAATCATGATCATCTTAATATCATTTTTATTAAAACAAGACGAAGCACTAAGAACTTTTACAAGGTCCAAAATAAAAAGAGTCAGAAAATGCTAAATATACTGTTATTGAATATTGGTTATTTATTAGTTGTAGTTTAATGTGCATTATGCAGCCAATATAATACGACAGTTTATTCTTTATGTCCTGCACATGTGGAAAAAGCTCAATCATAGTTTGAAGTAGGAGAACTCTAAAATATCTTTCTTACAGAATAACAGCTATAAGGCATTAAAAACAGGTTTAAATTAATTTATTTTACAGAAAATGAGAGAGAAATTAAATCAACATATAACAACAATAACAATAGTGGCTCCACATGATATACTTTTATTTTTACAACCTATCTGGTCCTCTCCTCTCTGATCTGTGTAAACAGCCTCAGTTCAGTCAAACTTTCACTGAGTTTTTGTCCCGTTAATGTTCAACCAAATCAATATATATATATATATATATATATATATATATATATATAAAAGCTTTGATAGTTTTTTTCTTCCTGACAAGTGTTTGCCTATATTCCTTCAAGTACTGTCAGAACTGATTAATTTCTGTTTTAACAGTTTCTGACTGATGAGTGATTTAATTGTGGCATATTTCAGAAAGAACATTTATAAAACTACTTGATTTCTCTAGTTTTTGAGTCAGTTTTGTGGGTGATGAAGGTTTCCGGAGGTCTAAAACTAGTTCTGTCTGCTGTTGTTGAGTCCTGATTTGTTTTTTGGATTTCACTTTTTGTTTTGGTGACGTTTTGAGTTTCTGATGCAGAATAACGAGATGAAGTGGAGATTAGACTGTAGCTGTTTTTGTTTGTAGTCGAACTGGAAAGTTGTTGAAAAGCAGATATTATTATTATTATTTCCTGTCTGTTAGTGTTTTCTAGCTGTCAGTGTTGAGTTTCCTGCCGTGTCTGCTTCAGCTCTGTTTGTTTCTGAGCGTCTGTCTGTCTGGTTCTGATCTCTAACTCATTATATTATCTCTAGTTCTGGTCTGTAACTCATTATATTATCTCTAGTTCTGATCTCTAACTCATCATATTATCTCTCATCTCTACCTGCTTGTTCCTGTCCGTCATGATTTCTGTTCTCGGCTCCTGTTTTTATACCCTGTCGGGTATTTAGAGGAACAAAGTGTTGATCCAGTAAAAAGGTTTTTGATTCTGCTGACCGATTCCAGAAGGTACAAAATGACAATAACAATTCACAGCTGGCTATATATATATATATATATATATGGATGCATCACAATGTGGAGACCAAATACTGCACATTTCTCTCATGATAGAAGGAAATTAATTAATTCACCATGATCAATCATTCCCTGGTTTTATGTTGTAACCCATCAAAGTATGCTGATCATTTTAGTATTTAATATTTTATTGAAAATAATGATAAACAAAACCTCCATCTATCAGGATGCTTTGTTTCCCTTTTGGACTAATGAAATAAATGAGACGTGGCATCGATGAGCAGAATCAATCAAATCTGAATAAAAGATCAATAAAAGATCAATAACAGCTGCCAGCTGATCTCTGAGTAACTCAGAATCTGTTTCTGTCAGACAACTGTCACGTTAACAACAGCGGAGGAGACTCGACTAGAATCCAACAGTTGATAGAGTGTCCGCGTGAGTACACACACACACACACACACACACACACACACACACACACACACATTCTTGTACTTCTATCTTTGTGAGGACCCTCATTGTAACAGTGAATTCCCTATCAAGGTTATAATAGTTTTGGATTTTTCATTAGTTTTAGTTTTAGTTTTGTTGTGAATTTTTGTTTTCAAATTCAGGTAGTTTTAATGAGTTTTTAGAGTGAGTTTGCTAATTTTAGATTTTTTTTTTTTAATGCTTTAGTTTAGTTTAGTTTTTATTAGTTGTAGTGTTTTGTAATGGGGTATTTGTTGGGTGGGAGATTAAAAGAGGTCACAGTAAATTTTTCCTTTATTTCCTTTGTCTGATCCATCTTCATTATGTATGAAAAAAGTTGATAAAGAGAAAACGAAGGACATTTTCACTATAATTTAGTTAGTTTTATAACCACACAATACAGTTTCAGTTAATTATCATTATCATGTAACCTTTAACCCTTAAAACAAAGTCTGGAATCTCAAAAGAGCCCGAAAAGAACTGGTGGAAATGTCCTCACTTTGCAAAAATGTCCTCACTCTGTTGGTTAAAAACGTGTTCTGGTCCTCACTATGTAGGAAGTACAAGAACACACACACACACACACACACACAGAAACCATCCTATGGAAGTACAGATGCTCTTCACTTTGAAAACAGATCATAATATAAGCATGATGTAAATGGACCATCTTGACGTTTTGCAGAACTATTTTCTTGACAAATCTGATGTTTTAAACAAGATTTCAAGTTTTTCTTCCATTTTAATAATAAACTTTTTGTAACATTTTTGTACAATGTTAAAGTCTGGAGCTGACAGATAACAGACACATTTTTAAACTATTTTTATCTCCTCTTCCTCACGTTTTAAATGTCCATGCAGAAAGTTTTGGGTTTTATTTGTGCAATTTTTTTTTTGTGGTGCTCAAAGCATCGATGCATTTGAGAATCTGGAGAGCTTCTTCTTCTTCTTTCTCTCTCCAGAAACTGATATTCAGAATAATCTGCAGACACAAACCATGGAATCTCTCCAAATTGGGAGTTTTTTCAGTTGTGGATCATGTTGAAGCACCAGGAGAGACGCTGATTCTGGATTGTTTCTTGGATTTATTGTGTGTATATGTGTCTGAGCTGGTAGTTGGAGGTTTATCGGTTCTCTGGTAGTTTTAGTGTGTTTTGTGGTTCTAAAGGAACCTCTGCAGCTCTCAGAAATCACTCACTCACTTATTTTCTCCTTCAGCAGATCTTCATCTCTTGTTCCTGCTGCTTCCTTTATAACTCTCAGCAGGATTATCTCACTGACTCCAGGTTTCTCTCTCTCCGTTCTCTTTTCTTTTCTTTTCTTTTGGTTGCCGGGTAGAGAATCTGTTGAGCAGCTAAACATTTTAAATAGCTGAAGCGGTTTCTAATGTGTGGAAACGTTTCTTGACCATCTTTATATCTGAAACCAGCCGAACATCTCCTGATGCTAAACTTTCTCTCTTCTCTCTGTTTGCAGTGGAGCTGCTAGAAATCCTCCGTTAGTTCCTCTCGGGGATGAATCAAGTCCTTTTGACATTATATATTATTATTAAAGGCTGTGATGTGTGTTGACATGAGTCCAGCTGTTACCGTGGTGACGGTTAAACTAAACACAGTGATAAACTGTAAAACAAAGCAGAATTCTCCTCTTGGGACGAGGAAACATAATGTTAAAGAACATTTTAGGATTTGATGGATCAGGAGGATTTCCTTCATGTGGATCAGTGGAGTTCTGTTGATTATGAAGTGTATTGAGGGAAATATGTGTACGTTATAGTTTCAGATGGGAAGACCTCCAGACTTGATTTAACTGGTTTAATATTGTTGAAAAGTTCAAACAGGTTTATATTAACTCATTTCATTGACTTTATTTGAACATGTTGTAGGTTTTACAGGTCTTGACTTATTTTGGCCATTTAAAAAGGAAAAGCTTTAACATGAATCAAAGTGTAATTGTGCAGATATTTATATGTGATGGTGGCTCGTTTATTTCTGTCTGTATTTAACATGTTTCAGTCATTAGTTTGATCTGAGAATAATTGATTCTGTGGACAGCTGATCTACACCTGCAGCTGTAAAGCTGGTAGTTTTATTAAAGCCTCTCAGATCATTGGTCCCAAACGGAGCAGAAGCTCGTTTATTTAATCAGCTTCAGCAGCTGAAGAGAGATTCTACATGAAACATTCGTCCTACCGAGCTGCTGATCAGCTCAGAACATCCTGATGTAACATTAGTGACTCTATCATTTCTGCCTGGTGGACTTTTTTTAAAGTTCGGGACAGATTTGATTTTATTCAAGTTAAAGTTCTGTGTTTTATTTGTGATTTTTAAAACGTATTTAAACTGGTTTTATTGAGGGATTCTTGTGTTTTTATTTTTTCTGCCTGCAGCCGTCAAACAGCTGAAGGAGACTGTCAGTTCTTCAATCCACAAACTGGCCAACTTCGATGGTGAGAACTCCGTTTCAACTATTAATTATTAATCAATAAGTTTGTTCTGATGTTTGAGTCTGTCCACCGGTCACCATGATGCATTATTTAGGACGAGATATTTTCCCAGAAACTATCCTGATAAACGATGGCATCATTGAATCGATGTTTTTTTTGTTTCGTTTTAAAATGATATTAGAGCAGAATAACTACATCCTTTTCCACAGAAATAAATCTCAAAAATATTTTACATTGGAATTGAAATGTGGAAAAGAAATATTAAAATATCCTCGATAAATAAAACATAAATAAATAAACTACAACCAAAACAAATCAAATCTACTTTAAGGCTGTTAACGAAACATTGCACTTAGATAAACATTAAGTATTATATTATTTTATTATCAAAATAACATACAAACAGCTGGAATGGCTGCTTGGGAAATATAGTTTTTTTGGGCAATCAAACATTTACAGATTTACTTTAAACACAAAAAACCCAAAAAAGTCAATATATTGAGTGCAGAAAACAACTATTGTGTCCATTCTTTTATACTGAACGATAAGTCGATATAATAATTATTGTGACGCACTAGAAATCAGAGAGGAAGCAAACTTGATCATTTTCTAAATAAACAGTGAACGTGTCTGTCTGTGAAGTTTTAGATTTGTAGCTTAAATTGAACCAAAGTTGAAGCTTTTATTTTGTATCTGTTTGTAGAAGTGATGGACGCTCACCTGCAGAACAACCAGACGGAGGAAGACGACATCCCCAAAGGTACACACACACACACACACACACACACACACACACACACACACACACACACACACACACACACACACACACACACACTCTCTCACACACTCACGCACACACACGCACACACGCACACACGCACACACACGCACACACACCCACACGCACACGCGCACACACACACACACGCACACACACACACACACACACACACACTCACGCACACACGCACACACACGCACACGCGCACACACACGCACACACACCCACACGCACACACTCACGCACACACACACGCACACGCGCACACACACACACACACACCCACACACACGCACACACGCACACTCACACACACACAGACACGCACACAGACAAAAATATAAAAAAAACAGCGTAAAAAACAACAACAACATCAACTATACTGTCGTTTATCGTCATAGTTTCTGTGTTCTAGTGACTCATTATTACATTACATGTCATTAGGGTTATGTCACCCATTACATTACATGTCATTAGGGTTATGTCACCCATTACATTACATGTCATTAGGGTTATGTCACCCATTACATTACATGTCATTAGGGTTATGTCACCCATTACATTACATGTCATTAGGGTTATGTCACCCATTACATTACATGTCATTAGGGTTATGTCACCCATTACATTACATGTCATTAGGGTTATGTCACCCATTACATTACATGTCATTAGGGTTATGTCACCCATTACATTACATGTCATTAGGGTTATGTCACCCATTACATTACATGTCATTAGGGTTATGTCACCCATTACATTACATGTCATTAGGGTTATGTCACCCATTACATTACATGTCATTAGGGTTATGTCACCCAATAGTAAACATGATTCAGTGAACAAAACCTGCTGACAAGGAAACATCCCATACACTGACCCCTGACCTTTGACCTCTGCCTCTGCTGTTGTGAGAGCTCTAATTCTCTGTGGACACACACACACACACACACACACACACACACACAATGCTCAGGCTCACCAGCAGCCGTGTGTGTGTGTGTGTGTGTGTGAGCTTTAACACGCAGCACATTGTTTTCCAGACTCACAAACATTCCCTCTGAACCATCAAACCACCGACACACTGTGATGCTGCAGAGCCTCACACACACACACACACACACACACTGCAGAGAGAGGTACACACACAGAAAGTTACACAACCCTTGTAGTTCAGTCACATTTTCACAGATATTAGTAGATATAAATGAACAAAACGTGATATAAAATGACACAATGGTGCTTTCTTTGTCTGTGTGTGTGTGTGTGTGTGTGTGTGTGTGTGTGTGTGTGTGTGTCTGTGTGTGTGTGTGTGTGTGTGTGTGTGTGTGTGTGTGTGTGTGACTCTGTGTGTGTGTGTGTGTGTGTGTGTGTGTGTGTGTGTGTGTGTGTGTGTCCTCAGGGAACCAGATGGATGCCAAAGAGTCCGACATGTCCGACACTCTGAGTCCGAGTAAAGACCGCAGCAGTGACGACACGTCAGGTAGACAGACCATACCTTATTATTTAAGTTATTATTTAATATGTGATTCTGTCTCTCTCTGCTTTTATCTCTTCATATTTTATCTTTTATCAGTTTGGACCTGTTCTAGTGAAGTTCTCTGTATCTGTCCCATGTAAAGCATTTAGACTGTTATGAATTTATTATAGTATTTAACCTTCTAAGAACTAAACATTGGAGAACATTTCAATTTGCTTTCTAATATTAATTCATATATTATTCTTGTAAGACCTAAAATGCTGCAATGTGTCTGTTTACTCTTGTTCTTCCCTTTTAAAATATCTCCCAACCAAAGAACTGCTGCTATAACATTATATTATTATACATATATATATATATATATAAAACCTTAAATCCAGATCATCACTACCAAATATTTATTCATCTTTAGAATTGTAACTATTTAAATTCCAGTTTAATTGTTTGTTGACGTAATGCCACTGTTGGTTAGAAAAACAACACAACATTTGAATTATTTCTGTATAATCTGGGATGATTAGCAACAATGTTGATGCAATTTTATATATTTCTGTTGTAGTTTCAGATTAATTTAATAAACATACTCCCTTTTTGTTACCTTAGCTGGAAAAAGGTTTATTAAAATACAAATACTAAATATTCATATTATTTTTCCACTTTCACTGTTACATTTTTTCAACCATCACCTGTCCAGACCAATTATTTTATATATTAAATTAAGTGTTTTTTTGGTGTGTGTGTGTGTGTGTGTGTGTGTTTTTCAGGACAACAACAAAAAAACACAAAAATACATATATTATGTATATAAGGTGTATAGAATATATGTACAGTCATGGAAATAATTATTAGACCCTTTTTCTTAAATGTCTTGTTCATTTTAATGCCTGGATGATAATAATCAAAATCATTATGAAGAAAATCATGAAGAAAATGTCTAGTTATCAGCTCTTAACTTAAACTCTTATCAGCTATTCTGTTGTTATTATTATATTTGTCCAAACAAATGAACCTTTAGTTGAACCAGACATTAAATGAACCAGATATTAGACAGGTCCAATACTTTATCCATGACTCTATATATCTTATTTATATTCTTTATTCTGTTTTTATATCTGTGTCTTTATCTTTGACGACTAATTTTCCCAACTTCAGGATGAATAATGTCTTATCTTATCTAATTTGATCTTATTGAAGTTTTTCATTACAAATACATGATAAATTAATATTTCTGTGTGTGTTTCAGACGGCAACATGGACGAGCAGGACGAACCACAGAACAGAGTCGCTCTGCTCAAAGGTAAACATGGCTCCTCCTCTCCTCCTCCTCCTCCTCCTCCTCCTCCTCTCTGTAGTTCTCCTCCTCCTCCTCTCCTCTAACAGGAGTCAGTAGTTCAGCCCAGTGTCCAGTAGGGGGAGCTGTTCAGTCCTGTTGGTGACTGCAGGTCCTTTAGACCAGTAGTTCTCAACCTTTTTGAGTCGCGACCCCCAATTTAACATGTATGTTGTCTCACTGAACACAATCTCACAGCACAGATCATACAAACTCAGTTGATATGACGTATTTTGGACAAATAATGAAGCAGACAACTAAAAACAGTCAGCTTCAATCCAGAGACTCCTTGTAAAGTAATAACTTGCTACTTTGGCATTTGTCAGAAAAGACAGAAAATTACCCAAAAAATAATCAAATTGACCACAAAATGACAGAAAATTATCAAAAAAAAGACACAAATTGAGCAAAAAAGACACAAAATGACCAAAAAAAGACACAAAATTACAAAA
Source organism: Centropristis striata (assembly GCF_030273125.1). NCBI lineage: Eukaryota > Metazoa > Chordata > Actinopteri > Perciformes > Serranidae > Centropristis > Centropristis striata. The sequence goes on along the minus strand of NC_081519.1, from coordinate 210,712 downwards.
AAAAGACACAAAATTACACAAAAAAGACAAAAAAAGGCCAAAAAATACAAAAAAAGGACCAAAAAAGTAAACAAAATTAAAAAAAGACACAAAATGACCAAAAAAGGCACAAATTGACCACAAGATGATAAAAAAAAAGACACAAAATGACAAAAAAAAGACACAAAATGATAAAAAAAAAAAGACACAAAATTACCCAAAAGACTAAAACACATTAACACATGAACACTTTAACACAGAGCTGACTTCCAAAATGATTTGGCGACCCCCAGAAATCATCTCACGACCCCAACTGGGGTCCCGACCCCAAGGTTGAGAACAGCTGCTGTAGAAGAAGAAGATTACTTTATTAATCCCACAATGGGGAAATTCAACCTCTGCATTTAACCCTTTATCCTTTTTTACACACAAGTGAAGACACCATGCAGGGAGCAGTGGGCAGCACATTACTGCCCCGGGGAGCTGCAGGGGGGTTAGTGCCTTGCTCAAGGGCACTTCAGCCCTAGACCTGCCAGTACCGGGATTCGAACCGGCGACTCTCCAGTTGCAAGCCCGATTCCTAACCTGTAGGCCATTGTACATCTGACCTTATTGATATCAAACACTGATTGATTTTAGAATATTTTAACCCTTTGCCATCATTTTTATGGACCTGGCTGCAATCACAGCTGTTTGAATGATTATTGTTTCTGTTCTGAGTTTGTCATGTCTC
>NC_081519.1:147500-195000 GCF_030273125.1 Centropristis striata | reverse complement strand
GTCGAGAACGAGACAAGACCAAGACTTTGAGGGTTGGAGACCGAGACAAGACCAAGACTTTGAGGGGTGGAGAACGAGACGAGACCAAGACTTTGAGGGGTGGAGAACGAGACGAGACCAAGACTTTGAGGGGTGGAGAACGAGTCAAGACCAAGACTTTGAGGGGTCGAGAACTAGAGAAGACCAAGACTTTGAGGGGTGAAGAACAAGACGAGACCAAGACTTTGAGGGGTCGAGAACGAGACAAGACCAAGACTTTGAGGGGTCGAGAACGAGACGAGACCAAGACTTTGAGGGGTCGAGAACGAGAGAAGACCAAGACTTTGAGGGGTCGAGAACGAGACGAGACCAAGACTTTGAGGGGTCGAGAACGAGACGAGACCAAGACTTTGAGGGGTGGAGAACGAGACGAGACCAAGACTTTGAGGGGTGGAGACCGAGACAAGACCAAGACTTTGAGGGGTGGAGAACGAGTCAAGACCAAGACTTTGAGGGGTCGAGAACTAGAGAAGACCAAGACTTTGAGGGGTGGAGAACGAGTCAAGACCAAGACTTTGAGGGGTCGAGAACTAGAGAAGACCAAGACTTTGAGGGGTGAAGAACAAGACGAGACCAAGACTTTGAGGGGTCGAGAACGAGACAAGACCAAGACTTTGAGGGGTCGAGAACGAGACGAGACCAAGACTTTGAGGGGTCGAGAACGAGAGAAGACCAAGACTTTGAGGGGTCGAGAACGAGACGAGACCAAGACTTTGAGGGGTCGAGAACGAGACGAGACCAAGACTTTGAGGGGTGGAGAACGAGACGAGACCAAGACTTTGAGGGGTGGAGAACGAGACGAGACCAAGACTTTGAGGGGTGGAGAACGAGTCAAGACCAAGACTTTGAGGGGTCGAGAACTAGAGAAGACCAAGACTTTGAGGGGTGGAGAACGAGTCAAGACCAAGACTTTGAGGGGTCGAGAACTAGAGAAGACCAAGACTTTGAGGGGTGGAGAACGAGTCAAGACCAAGACTTTGAGGGGTCGAGAACGAGAGAAGACCAAATAAACAAGCCGTGTCGGCCATGTTTGTAGTTCAGCTGGGTGTTTGTGCCCTCCGACCTGACTGACAGGCAGCAGAACCTGGTTTCACTCACAGCTCTTTATTTTAGTTCTGCTGAAACGTGTTGAAGATGAAGGTTTCCCTTTAAATCTGACGTCTCTTTATGAACGTCAGTCACTAACTTCCATCCGCCCTCCTTCCTTCATTCCTTCATTCCTTCATTCCTTCATTCCTTCATTCCTTCATTCCTTCATTCCTTCATTCATTCATTCCTTCATTCCTTCATTCCTTCATTCATTCATTCATTCATTAACTGCCTCTCACTTTCAGGATGTTGGTGCTTTTTTATAAACATTTCTTTGACGCATCATTTCTCCGTCTCCTGCAGCAGGTTTTTATTAGTTTTCCTTCCATCTCTTGCATCCAGTGTGCTGCTGCGTCTCTTTACCTGCTGACAGGTGTTTCTGTTGACTCTTCTTCTTCTTCTCTCTGACTCACTGTGTCATCATCATCATCATCATGTCCGTCCTGTCTGCTGCTTGTTTGTTTGTTTGTTTGGGAATGTGCTACCAGTGTTTCCAGCCGTCTGCTGCGGAGGAAAACTGGTCTGTAATGTTTTTCTGTTTTTTCTACTCAGGTTCCTCCTCGGCCTCCTTTACTTTGCTGCTTCCTCTTATCATTTAACCCTCTGTTGTTTTTATTTCCTCCTCTCCTCTTTTCTTTCCCTGAAGCCCCAAAAGATGATTTTTAAACTATATTTTCTGTTAATCAGAATTTATTCATTATAAAAAATATTTAATATGCTTTTTTTACCGTGCAGCTTTGATTTTATGCACATAGCAACCTTTAAATGGAGAAAACTCCATTAATAAAGCTTTTTATTTCACTTCACCACGTCATACAGTCATGGACAAAAACATTAGACCATTGTTTTCTTTTGTTTCTTGTTCATTTTAATGCCTGGTACAACTAAAGGTGCATTTGTTTGGACAAATATAATGATAACAACAAAAATAGCAGATAAGAGTTTAATCTAAGCGCTGATATCTAGACATTTAACATGTTTTATTGATAATAACCAAAATCATTATCAAGAAATTTGATAAAATATAAAAATATCCATTAAAGAAAAATACATAATAGATATAATTAAATAAAATATATATTAAAAAACAAATTAAGCCAAGAAACTCAAAAAAATCGCAATTACTTTTTGTCAAATGTCAATCAAATTTAAAAAATGTAATAAACAATGGTAAATATGAAAAAAATATAAAAAGCAAAAAACAAACAAAAAAATGTAGAAATACAGAAAGAACATTTTATAAAATTACAAAATATTTTCTAAAAAGTAATAAAAGTATCCATTAAAGAAAATACATAATATATAAAATACATATATTATACAGTATGATACCAACACAATAACAACATAAATTTGAGTAAATTTGCTTAAATATGGCTCATGCATGAGACTTTAATGGTGTTTAACACAATTAACAATGTGAGCACCAAATAAGAACTAATAATAATAATAATAATAACTTTTGGTTCCAAGTAAGAAAAACCATCATCTTTTGACCTTAAGAGGCTTTTTTTAATATATTTGTATTTATTTTAGTTTTATTTCCTGCAGTCCTGTTTACTTTCCCTCTGCTCTTCTCTCTCTCCTCTTTTCTCTCTTTTTATTCTCTCTCTCCATGTTTGTGTGAGCGGCGTCGGTCCTGACGCGGCAGACTTACCTGTTTCCTCTGTGTGTGTGTGTGTGTAGAGCGGCTGGAGCCCCTGGATGCCGGTCATCGCAGTGATGGTCGCCGTGACGGCAGCCGTCCTCTACCCCAACCTCTCCAAGAGCAGCTCCTAGGACACACACACACACACACACACACACACACACACACACACACACACACACACACACACACACACACACACACACACTGGGCTGTGAGGGGAGCATCACTGCTTTACTTGTATAAAGTCTAATTGTACATAATTGTAGAGGGAATATAAAGGTTGTGGTTTCTACAGAGGATTCAGAAGTTTCTTTGGTTTATTTTGTTTTCGTGTTTGTTTCTTGGGGAGTTTTTTTTTTTTTGTTTTGTCGTTTTTATTCTGGGCTCTCTCTCAGCTGTGGTGGGCTGTTCTTTTGGGTTGGTTTTTTTTCTCGTCTCTCTGCTGATTTTGTGGGTTAACGAAGCGTTCAACAGGCCGAGCTTCCACACAAACAAACAGACGTTCACACGTCCCACCGTCAGCGAACGCAACACTTTCCAGCAGGAACGACTCTGAACGTTTGCTGGGAGGAGAATCTGCACACAGACGGCGGTTCAACTTCAGAAAAATACAAAATTACTTTATTTCCACCTGCAGCTCCGTCAGAAGCGGTTTGAGCTGCAGAGATCTCAGACAGATTCACTTTAGTGTTTTTACTGACGACACGCTCATTTCTCCTTTGAAACATCTTCATCTTTAATCTGACTCATTTATTACTTTAAAGCAGCCCACCGCTCTGTGGAATCTGTCTTTTATTACAGCGGTGGCGTTATTAATCAGTTAAAACATTAAACTGTGCAGCAGCTGGAGCTTATTGAAGGTTTAGTTGTTTTTTAGTTTTTCTGCCCGGCGACTGTGTGTCGCTGCTGTTCGTCCTGAGAGTTTCAAACGTTTCAAGCAGGAAAAGGAGTTTAACATGCAACATGTTAGAAACACATTTATGCCACGATGCTATAATAGTCTTTAACTAACAGCAGTAAAACTCCCGGTGGACACAATGAGAAGTTGTAGCTGCCTGGCCAGTAAAAGTCTGCAGCTGACCACAAACGCACCATCAAAAACTTACTAAAATCAGAATGCAGAGATTTAAAACTTTCACTTCAACACAGAACAAAGACAAAAGATCTAATTCTTCATGGTTAAATCTTCTTAAACAGGTGTTTTAAGTAGAATTATTGTTCATCTGCTCATATTTCCCCTTTTTGTATCAATCTGGTCCTGAAAACACGGAGGGAATACTGAGTCGAGCTTCAATTTACAATTATTTTCTAATTATTGGTTCATCTAAAAGTCCATCGCAGCTTCTCAAACAACCATTTGGGTTCTGGATCGACAAAACAAGAGAAAATATTCAGTTTAATATGAAGTCTGAGGGGCTGAAAACAGCATTTTGCATAAATTAATTAACAACCGAGATTTCGGACGTTAGAATGTAAATAACCATTGCATTGATCGACTTCGATGAGTTTTCTGATCGTTGCAGCTCAATAAATCTTTAATTTAATTTAATTTAAAGACAAAGGTAAAGTAAATCCTCGTCGGTCAGATTCTCCTCCCAGTAAAAGTTATAAAGTTTCTGTGGAAACTGTTTCTGTGTCGGCTTGTTTCTGTTTGGTTTTGTTTATTTTCAGTGGAGTTTTTCGGGTTTGGGGGTTAAAACTTGAAGCCAAATTCTTTAAAATAAAAATCTGATTTATTTTTTTTCATTTTTCTGTTTGTTTTTTTTTCTCTTCGGGGCACAAAAAAGAGGCTCAAAGAGCCTCGATGTAACTAACCAACACCACAGGTTGTGTATGTGTGCAGACCAACACACACACACACACACTTCCCTGTTACACACACTCACACACACTCACACACTCACACACACACACACACTTCCCTGTTACACACACACACACACACACACACACTCACTCTCACACACACACTCACACTCACACACACTCACAAATGCACACACACACACACACACACTCAGTGTATGTGTCTGTGTCTGTCAGTTAAAGAGAGAAGCTGAGTTTCTGATTCTGCAGGTTAAAACTCTGAAAACGATCATATTTGGTTGTGATTTGAGATTATTTTGTCAATTTTTTTCAAATCTCAAAAGATTCTGGATGGATCTTAGTTTCAGTCCCAATATTTTATAATAACTCGTTTAATACTTCAGATTACGGCTCATTCTCATCAGTCTATCAAGTATTTTCTTCATAAAATCTTCAGCCTGAAAAACATTTTGGCCCCACAGGCAGTAAAAATGTAAAATAAAATAAATAAATAAATAAATAAATGAACTTGTGTCCAGTTTTCATTTATTCCTGTTGATAAACGAGCTGTTAAACCTGACGAAGCAGAAAATAAAATCAGCTTCTCTCCAGAAAAACACCTGAAATGTTTCAAGCAGACATTAGATGATCCGAGGTGTGTGTTAGTGTGTGTGTGTGTGTTAGTGTGTTAGTGTGTTAGTGTGTTAGTGTGTTAGTGTGTGTGTGTGTGTGTGCTAGTGTGTGTGTGTGTGTGTGTGTGTGTGTGTGTGTTGGTGGACGGGGAGTGTGTGTCGGCTCACTCTGGACTCTTCGTCATCGTTTGTGAACTCTGTCTTGTCTCCGTGTTTAAAGAAGAATTTAAATAAAATAAAAAGGCAACGAACAAATATTCCTGATGTTTAAAGAGAAAACACTACAGTAAGAGAGAGAATTGTAAAATAAAATGTTATTGAATGACGTGCTACTAGACTTATTTTGTTAAAATGTTTAGAGATATGAGAGGGAGCTATGTAGAGATGATGAAGATGATGATGATGATGATGATGTAATGAATATGCAGAGCGATGTTTGGATTAAAGTAGCAAGCTGACCCACCACCCTGCTTCCTGTCCCTCATTCAGCCTTCACAATAAGAGCTCAGCCTTCACAATAAGAGCTCAGCCTTCACAATAAGAGCTCACACTTCACAATAAGAGCTCAGCCTTCACAATAAGAGCTCAGACTTCACAATAAGAGCTAACAGACTTCACAATTAGAGCTCTCAAACGTCACAATAAGAGCTTACAGACTTCACAATAAGAGCTCTCAGACTTCACAATAAGAGCTCGCAGACTTCACAATAAGAGCTCAGCCTTCACAATAAGAGCTCAGACACTTCACAATAAGAACTCACACTTCACAATAAGAGCTCACAGACTTCACAATAAGAGCTCGCAGACTTCACAATAAGAGCTCTCAAACGTCACAATAAGGGCTCTCAGACTTCACAATAAGAGCTCTCAAACGTCACAATAAGAGCTCACAGACTTCACAATAAGAGCTCTCAAACGTCACAATAAGAGCTCACAGACTTCACAATAAGAGCTCTCAAACGTCACAATAAGAGCTCACAGACTTCACAATAAGAGCTCTCAAACGTCACAATAAGAGCTTACAGACTTCACAATAAGAGCTCTCAGACTTCACAATAAGAGCTCGCAGACTTCACAATAAGAGCTCAGCCTTCACAATAAGAGCTCAGACACTTCACAATAAGAACTCACACTTCACAATAAGAGCTCACAGACTTCACAATAAGAGCTCAGACTTCACAATAAGAGCTCGCAGACTTCACAATAAGAGCTCTCAAACGTCACAATAAGAGCTCTCAGACTTCACAATAAGAGCTCTCAAACGTCACAATAAGAGCTCACAGACTTCACAATAAGAGCTCTCAAACGTCACAATAAGAGCTCACAGACTTCACAATAAGAGCTCTCAAACGTCACAATAAGAGCTCACAGACTTCACAATAAGAGCTCTTAAACGTCACAATAAGAGCTCACAGACTTCACAATAAGAGCTCGCAGACTTCACAATAAGAGCTCGCAGACTTCACAATAAGAGCTCACAGACTTAATAAGAGCTCACAGACTTCACAATAAGAGCTCGCAGACTTCACAATAAGAGCTCTCAAACTTCACAATAAGAGCTCACAGACAGTTCGTACGGTTGCTTGAAATCTAAAAAGTGCTTGGATTTTGGATAAACTGCTTGTAAATGCTTGAAACAAAAAAATCTGAAGTAAATAAATAAGGAATTTTTTTTAATAAAATACAAAATATTAAACTAAACTGTCGTTTTGTCTTTTTTGTCATTTTGGGTCTTTTGGGTCATTTTGTTTCTTTTTTAAGTAATTTAGTTTTTTTCTGTAATTTTGTGTCTTTTTTGTAATTTTGTGTATTTTTTGGTCATTGTGATTCTGCCTCCAGCGGCTCCAGGTAACTTGAGTTTGAGACCTTCTGATCTAAAATGTAGCAAAGTGACAAAACATGAAATGGAAAAACTCAACTGGAGAACAGAAACCTTAAAATTATACTTAAATACAGTTATAAAGTAAATTCACCTTCGATGGATTAAAACACAGACGAGACGAGTGGATGAGGTCACACACAGGCCTGGACCTGTGTGTGTGTGTGTGAGTGTGTGTGTGTGTGTGTGTGTGTGTGTGTGTGTGTGTGTGTGTGTGTGTGTGTGTGTGTGTGTGAGTGTGTGTGTGTGTGTGTGTGTGTGTGTGTGTGTGTGTGTACTCTGACATTAGCTGAGTGTGTGTTCACACGACAAACAGGCATCAATCATCCAGCGTGATGATGTCATCCTTCATGTCTGAACCAGTCGAGTCGTTAAAACTCTGAAAGAGGAGAAGAAATATTCGGCACGAAAAATATAATAATATGACCAGTTTATTCCTTTATATTAACACAGCCTGATAATAACAATAATATCTAAAAAAATGTTTTAACGTTTGATAGTTTATTGTTTTAAAGATAGACAAAACAATTGCAACTAATCTAATCAGATACATCAATCAGGTTGAATATAAAATATTAAAATCAAATGGAAACAGTACAATACATTTATATATATAAAATAATATATATAAATAAATAAACTAATAACATGTATGTATATAAAATAAATAATAAAATAATTATATCTATGTATATAAAAATAAATAAACTAATAATATGTATGTTTATAAAATAAGTTAATAAAATAATATGTATGTATATACAAATAAATAAATAAATAAAAGTATATGTATGCATATAAAAATAAATAAATAATATGTATGTATATACAAATAAATAAAAAAAATAAGAAAGTTAATATTTATATATTAATGTATTCTGCTTTGTCAAACTGTTTAAAAATAAACTTTATGAGGCAAAATCTGAAGTATTTATTACATATGAAATATTCTCATTGCAAAAGTCCAAAACAAAGTGGAGCGAACACAGAACTGAGACCTGAAACCTTAAAAAGGTTTAATAGTTTCTTGTTGTGAGCAGAGAGGAAGTGATGAAGACTCTGATTCATGTGATGAAGACTGTGATTCATGTGGAGAAGTTAAAACAACAGAAATGTTTCAAAACGTACAAATCAATAACTCATCAACATGTCGTAACTCCGTTTCCCTGAAGGGTGTGTGTGTGTGTGTGTGTGTGTGTGTGTGTGTGTGTGTGTGTGTGTGTGAGTGTGTGTGTGTGTGTGTGTGTGTGTGTGTGTGTGTGTGTGTGTGTGTGTGTGTGTGTGTGTGTGTGTGTGTGTGTGTGTGTGTGTGTGTGTGTGTGTGTGTGTGTGTGTGTGTGTGTGTGTGTGTGAGTGTGTGTGTGTGTGTGTGAGTGTGTGTGTGTGTGTGTGTGTGTGTGTGTGTGTGTGTGTGTGTGTGTGTGTGTGTGTGTGTGTGTGAGTGTGTTGAGACTTGTTTAGGGTTGGGTTGTTTGTCTGAGCAGCAGGAAGGAAGAACAGAATAAAGTTTATTAAAATAATTATTTTTTATATATATTTAAACTGAATATATTTTGGTTTTGACTGTTTGGCTCATGAGGCCGACTTATCATTTTGTTTTAAATAAAATAGAAAATACAGCAGTTTTAAGTGGAGGAATTTATTTCTGTTTTATGTAACTTTTTACTGTATTTAATTACTGTTCAGGTCCAGATTTAACATGAAAAACATGATTAATTTAAAATGATTAGACTTTTAAAAATAACAATAAACAGTATATTAGGTAGTTAAAATGAGTATTTTCTATCTTTACAAAATAAAAACAATCCTTACATAAATGTACCAATTCAAATAATCTAATAATATATTTAGAATAAATAAAACAATCTGAGAACTGAGTACTTTTACTCTTGATACTTTAAGTACATTTTGATGCTGATACTTTTGTACTTTTACTTCATAAGTTTTGAATGCAGGACTTTTACTGTCAGGAGTCATTTCACAATGTGTATTATAATTTAGTATGTTTGTACATCATTTAACTAATCTACTCTGATTCTTTCTTATTATTTTATCTGCTTATTTACCTTATTGTTGATTCCAATTTAACAATAACTCACTATGAAGCATATACATTAGCACGTATTACTTAAATTGCACTTTTTATTGAAATTTCTCGTCATTGTAGCCAGTTTTTGTCCTGTTCATTCATGTTCATGCAGTACTTTCCAAACTATGTTTAATAATCCTGCATTTTAATGTCATTTTATCTTTTCACAACATTTAAATAATGTAAATTATTTAGTTTGAACATTTATTGAATTGGAGGAAAATCATCTTCAAATCTGCAATTATGTGATTCAAAATTAAATATCAAAAATATCAAAATGTACTTAAAGTACCAAAAGTAAAAGTACTCGTTATACAGAATGGCCCCACTCAGATTATTGTATATGTTCTTAATATATTATTAGATCATTTGTATTGATGCATTTATGTAAGCAGCTTTTCACTGTTTTTAACTATTTAATATACTTTTATGTGGTTTAATTTAATAAACATGCCTATTCACTTTAAATTGATCATGTTTTTTATGTTAAATTTCGACCTAAAAAGTAACTAAAACTGTCAGATAACTGTTGTGGAGTAAAAAGTTGAATATCTGGCTGAGTAGAAGTTTAAAGTTACAAATGTGGAAATACTCGAGTAAAGTACAAGTATCACTATACTGTAGTTAATAACATCTGTAGCATTATATTATAGTTAATAACATTAATAACTGATATTATAGTTAATAACATTAATAACTGCTCACTATGAAACATGAAAACAACAACATGAAGGACATGATATGTAAACATGTTAAACATGTTGAAGAAAAGTGTTGGGGGAGTGTGAGAAATCCGAGCTTTGGGCTTGGCCCCTGAACGCAGCAGCAGCCAGTCAGTCCCCGTGAGGTTTTAAAAAAACTTCAAACCGACTCGAGGAGCCACTGCGGGGACACTCCGAGCTGCCGGGACTCTTCCTGCTCATTCACCGAGGTCCCGACAAGGTTAGCGTCCAGCAGAGAGAATAATAACAGAATAAACCCGCAGATAAAGTTAAATAAAGTGAAATAAAGTGAATAAAGCCGACTTTAGGTTCGAGATGCCGGCCACGGACAAGGACCTGGCGGACGACGCTCCCTGGAAGCGGATCCAGCAGAACACCTTCACGCGCTGGACCAACGAGCACCTGAAGTGCGTCAACAAGCGGATCGGGGACCTGCAGCTGGACCTGGGGGACGGGCTCCGGCTCATCTCGCTGCTGGAGGTCCTGAGCCACAAGAAGATGTACAGCAGGTCCCACCAGAGGCCCACCTTCCGCCAGATGAAGCTGGAGAACGTGTCGGTGGCGCTCGAGTTCCTGGAGAAGGAGAAGATCAAGCTGGTCTCCATAGGTCAGTTCTCATTATTATTATTATTATTATTATTATTATTATCATCATCTAGAGAAGATCAAGCTGGTCTCCATAGGTCAGTCCTTATCATTATTATTATTATTATTAATATTATTAATATTATTATCATCTAGAGAAGATCAAGCTGGTCTCCATAGGTCAGTTATCATTATTATTATTATTATTATTAATATTATTGATATTATTATCATCTAGAGAAGATCAAGCTGGTCTCCATAGGTCAGTTATTAACATTATTATTATTATTATTATTATTATTATTATTATTATTATAATCCTCTAGAGAAGATCAAGCTGGTCTCCATAGGTCAGTTACTATTATTATTATTATTAATATTATTATTATTATTATTATTATAATCCTCTAGAGAAGATCAAGCTGGTCTCCATCGGTCAGTCATCATTATTATTATTATTATTATTATTATTATTATTATTATTATAATCCTCTAGAGAAGATCAAGCTGGTCTCCATCGGTCAGTTATTATTATTATTATTATTATTATTATTATTATTATTATTATCATCATCTAGAGAAGATCAAGCTGGTCTCCATAGGTCAGTCATCATTATTATTATTATTATTAATATTATAATCCTCTAGAGAAGATCAAGCTGGTCTCCATCGGTCAGTTATTATTATTATTATTATTATCATCTAGAGCAGTAGTTCTCAACCTTTTTGAGTCGTGACCCCCAATTTAACATGCATGTTGTCCGTGACCCCCGCTCACTGAACACAATCTCACACACACAGTTCAGATCACCCAAAAAAGAAACAAAATGACCAGAAAAAGACACAAAATGAACAAAAAAGGACACAAAATCACAAAAAAAAGACACTAATTGACCAAAAAAAAGACACAAATTGACCAAAAAGGAAACAAAATGACCAAAAAAAGACACAAATTGAGCAAAAAGGAAACAAATTGAGCAAAAAAGACACAAATTGACAAAAACAATACACACAATGACTAAAGAAGGATACAAAATGACTAAAAAGAGTAAACAAATGACCAGAAAAGACACAAAATGACCAAAAAAAGACACAAAATGACCAAAAAAAGACACAAAATGACCAAAAAAGACACAAAATGACCAAAAAAAGACACAAATTGACCAAAAAGGAAACAAAATGACAAAAACAAGACACAAAATGACTAAAAAAAAGACTAAAACACATGAACACTTTAACACAGTGGAGACAGAGCTGACTTCCAAAATGATTTGGCGACCCCCAGAAATCATCTCACGACCCCAATTGGGGTCCCGACCCCAAGGTTGAGAACAGCTGATCTAGAGAAGATCAAGCTGGTCTCCATCGGTCAGTTATTAATATTATTATTATTATAATCCTCTATAGACATGCTGCAGGATTATATCAGACATCTATAAACTTTACAGCAGCAGGTTTCATGTGCTGCATTAATTATTTTTTTTGAACAATGTTTTTATTAATTTTCAATAACAACATACACAACACATCAACACTCACCACACTAGCCACATAATGAAAAGCAGGCAGACCCCGCTGAACACATATACACAAAAAATAAATTAAATAAAATGAGTAAAAATTAAAATAAAATAAAAAAGTGTGTGAATATAAATAACAATTACAACAAATAATAATATATAAAAAAAATAAAATAATAATAATAATAATAAAAAAAAAATTGTTACACTCATTATGCTTACAGATAAATATAATCTACTGTTGCTTGAGAAAGTCCATTAAGGGTGTCCACACCTCTTCAAATTCTTGCACTTTACCCCTAATTACATAGGTTAGCTTTTCTAATGTAACACACATTGCCATTTCTCTAATCCAAGATTGTGTAGAAGATACTTCAGTCTCTCTCCAAGATAATGCAACCATCCTCCTGGCCTGCAGGAGGCCAAAGTTGATCAGAGTCTTACACTTAGAATTAACAGAAAAGCAATCAGGGTATATCCCTAAAATACAAAGTTTTGCTATACAAGGTACCTTAATACCTGTGATAATTCTTAGAGTGTGGACTACCCTTTTCCAAAAATCTACCAGCTTAGGACATTCCCATACACAATGAATTAAAGAACCTTTCTCAGCCATACATTTCACACATGTATCTGGAATGTCAGGTGACCATTTGTTGAGTTTCTCAGGGGTTATGTATGTCCTCATTAACCACTTGTGTTGTAGCAATTTCATTCGAGTATTAATGGTTTGCGATTGAGCTTTCAAACAAGCTAATGTCCACTCAGCCTCTTCAATATCTTCCTTAATATCTAAACTCCATGCCCTCCTTCTATCATGACTAGATTCCTTATCATGTGATACAAGTGTTTTATATAATGTAGAAATTTGTTGTTTCCCATTCATATGTTTTAACACAATGCCCTCAAGGCAGGACAGTGGTGGCTCGTGTGTAGCCTGGTGCTGCTTTGATGAGATGAAGTGCTTCAATTGTAAGTATTTAAAGAAGTGTTTTTTGGGAATTGAGTATTTCAAACAAAGGTCTTTAAATGTTATTAAAGTGCCCTGAACATATAAGTCTCCAATTTTTTGCACCCCCCTGTCAGCCCAAGCCTGAAAACCACCATCTGCCCTGCCAGGGGCGAACTGGGCATTATCCCAAATAGGTGAAAATTGAGAGATGGGGGGAGTATCACCAATATGTCTATGAGCCTTAAACCATATATCAACAGAGTTTTTAAGGAAGGGATTTGTTGTTTTTTTCTTCAAAGTTTTTAAATCTGCTGAATATAAATATAGGCTTATTGGTAGCTTAGATACTGATGCTTGTTCAATATGAACCCATGCTGGAGGAGAGTGTGTGACAAAATAAAACATAGTACTACGCAGCTGAGCGGCCCAGTAATAATACTGTAAACTGGGCATCTGTAATCCACCCCTATCATAAGGCAGATACAATAATCTGAGTCTTAGTCTGGGTTTTCTATTATTCCAGATAAACCTACAAAATGCAGTATTAATTTCTTTAAAAAATGATTTTGGCAGTGGCAATGGGAGTGACTGAAACAAATATAAGAATTTCGGCAAGACAGTCATCTTAATTATGTTGATCCGGCCAATCATTGATATTGGCATTGTTGTCCATTTTTCAAGCAGATCTTGTACCTCTCTCATCAACGGGTCAAAGTTTGCTTTAACAACTGTATTAATTTGGGGGGTAATCTTAATTCCAAGGTAGGTAAAGCCCTCCCTCGCATTAAAAAAGGGTGTACTTATAACTGGATTGGTTCTTTCTTCTTTGTTCAAAAAAAGTATAGATGACTTTGCATTATTAATACTGTATCCAGAAAACTGACCAAATTTATCAATTAAATGTAGTAATGTCTGTACACTGTTTGATAAGTCCGACAAAAAAAGAATCACATCGTCTGCATACAGCGATATCCTATGTTCATGCTCTCCGATTGTTATACCCGACAAATTGGCTTCAGATCTAATGGACATGGCTAAAGGCTCGATGGCCAAAACAAACAATAGTGGGGAGAGAGGACATCCCTGGCGAGTTGACCTCTCTAACGTTAACGGACTTGATAAATTGTTATTCGTCATTACACATGCTGTAGGGTTAGTGTACAATAATTCTATCCATTTCAGAAAATTTCCCCCAAGTCCATATCTTGGTAACAAGTTAAACAAATAAGGCCACTCAATTCGATCGAAAGCTTGTCTAGCATCTAGAGATAACAGCGCTGTATCCCTGGTATTATTTTTAAAGTGGATTATGTTGAGAACCCTTCTAATATTATGAAAACCCTGACGACTCTGTACGAACCCATTCTGGTCACTGTGTACTAAAAAGGGGATATACTGATCTAGCCTTTTAGCAAGAACTTTACACAATATTTTTGTGTCTACTCCCATAAGACTGATAGGCCTGTAAGAGGAGCAGTCGGTCGGTGTTTTCCCAGGTTTCAAAATAAGAATTATTGTAGCGAGTCTTAAAGTCGGCGGTAATATACCATCATTAAATGACTCGTTAAACATATTTAAAAGTGGAGTCAACAACTGCTTCTGGAAGGTTTTATAAAACTCTATCGGTAGGCCATCAGGCCCTGGAGCTTTGCCTGAGTTGATACTTTTAATGGCCTGCAAAAGCTCTTCCACCGTTATGTCCTTATCCAGGTCCTCTTTAACCTCCTCTGTGAGAGTTTTAAACTGGAGCTGATCAAGAAAGGTATCTCTATAAGTGGGTGTGGGGGAGCATTCTGACGTATACAGTGTCTGATAAAATTCCTTAAATGTATTATTAATATCTTGAGGATCATTTGATATCTCCCCTGATTGAGTAGTTATGCCATTAATGGCTCTTTCAGATTGTGTTTTTTTAATTCTCCAAGCTAACAATTTGCCGGCCTTTTCTCCCTGATCATAAAAGGCCTGGTTCAGCCACAGTAAACTTTTTGCTGCTTTATCAGATGTTAGTTTATTGTATTCCGTTCTTAAAATTAGTAACCGTTTTTGTTTTTCAGGGTCATCTTTATTATTTATATCTATTTCCAAAGATTTTATTTGCTTCTCTAATTTATTAATTTCTGCTTTTTGTTTCTTATTTTTAGAGCTCGTAAAACTAATAATTTGCCCTCTAATATATGCCTTGAAGGCTTCCCATCTAATGCATGCATTAGTTTGGTTAGTATTAATCTGAAAATAATCGTCAATCTTATCTTCTACATATTTAACAAATTCCGGATTTTTAAGCCACTTCACATGCAAACGCCAATTAGGGGGAGACTGTAGAAGCTTTTCCATTTGTACAGACATAGAAATGGGGGAGTGATCGCTGATAACTATACAGTCATACCAACAGTTCTTAATATTGGATACCAGTTCTTGTGACACCAAAAAATAATCAATGCGAGACCTGGACTTATGTATTCCTGAGTAGCATGAGTATTCCAATTTATCTGGGTTAATTTTTCTCCAGATTTCAGATAAGTTTAAGTCTGTGATATATTGTAAAATTGTTTTTCTAGATTGTTTTTTATGGGGATCACATTTTGTAGAGCGGTCTACCAATGGGTTCAAAGTGCAATTGAAATCTCCACCGATAATATTGAAGCCAAATAATGAAGACAAGGTTAAGAAGAAATGTTCAAAAAATTTTGGGTTGTCCTCATTAGGACCATATATACTGACCAAATTCAATGCGTGAGACATGATCCTGCCCTGAGCTATCACAAATCTTCCTTGGGGGTCCCGGATAGTATTGGTAAGTTGGAAAGGAATTGTTTTATGGATAAGAATAAGAACCCCTCGAGCGTAATTGTTATATGTGGCATGTATAACCTGACCAGACCATCTACGCTGTACCTGTTTAAGTTCAGTGACTGTGATATGAATTTCCTGAAGAAAAATTATTTTAGAGTGTAGGTTTTTAAGTCTATTCATTACCTGTTTCAGTTTGGTTATCTTATTGAGTCCTCTGACATTCCAGCTTGTAAATCTTAAATCAGACAGTTTTGGACTTTCCATGTTGGTTCATGTACAGTGAAAGAAATGACCATATTGAGTGTGACCAAAAAAAAAAAAAAAAAGGAAAGAACAGAAAAAGTACAAACTTAACCTGACATATAACAAAACACTTAACCTTTGAAATTCAGTCCCTCCCCCCCTTCCCTTACTTAAACTAAACATGTAAGGGCAAGCACCAATCCACACTAATGAGGAGTGGTTTAACTGTAGGCACTTCTCTCAGACAGCCCACGCGGTCCCCCCCAACCTCGCATCCAATCTGAACATTAAAACATTTATCGTCCTAGAATGAAGCATAGCATTATTATCGCTTCTTGATTTAACTGCCTCAGAAGCCTGTGTTAAATAAACAAGTGTATTGGTCAATAATAGGTGCATCAAATAAAGTGTCCACCAAATATGGTAGTAGCAGCTTTGCATATACTTAAAATAATAAAGTACGGAATAAACACAAATCCATCTTAGCAGAAATGATATTAAACTACTGTGCACCCATATTGTCCATCATATTAGTCATTCTGTAGGTACCTATAATCCTCGGAATTCAGAAGTTTAGGAGTCTGGGATGCAGTTCGCCGCTTCTTCTGGTGTGGAGAAAAGAACTATCTTCCCGTTGTGTAGAACCCTCATTTTGCAAGGACGTAGGGTGAATCCCCGAAAAGTTCCAGCTTCAATGAACTTTCTCCTCACTGCATTGAATGGACTCCGTGCCTTCATGGTTTCCGCTGATACATCTTGAGCAAAGAAGATTTTGTGACCATCATGCGTGAGCGAGCGTTGTTTGGATGTGTTGAAGACAAACTCACGATCCTGAAATCGCAGGAAACGGATGATTACCGCTCTGCTCTGATCCGGTCTTGGTCTTGCCAGAGTGCGGTGCGCTCTTTCCAAGGTGAACGACTTGGCGGCTTCGAGCCCCAGCCAGACCGGCAACATACGCTGGATGTAATCAATCATGGGCTGGGTCTTTTCAGCTTTTTCGGGGAGCCCTACCAGTCTCAGGTTCTTTCTCCGGGCACGATTTTCTAGGTCCTCCATCTTAGACTCTAAGTATGTGATGCGTTTAGCGGCGTCAGTCAGCTCCGTATGCACACTCTGCAGGCTATCTTCGGCGTCTCCGATGCGCCCTTCGGCCTCCGTGAGCCGCTCAGCATTAGCAGTGATGTCATGTTGAAGGTCCGCAAAACTCTTTTGCACAGCATCGACAGAGCTATTCATCTCAGCTATGCGCCTCTCCATGTTGTCGAGTTTTGCCCCAAAGCCATCAAGAGTACTTATCTTGGTGTTCATAGCGGTGACGGTCGCACTGAGTGACTGCAGTTCGACTAGCACCGCAGCTAAGTCACTCCGTGGGCCAGCTGGATCGTTAGCATCATCGGCTACCGCAGTTGTTGTAGTTTTGGGTCTCTGAGAACCACGGGATCTGGAGCTGCTTTCACAGTCTTTAAGGGTTGTTTGTTTAGACATCTTTAAGAAGCGTTAATAGTTATTAAACTAGGACTTTTAACAAAGTTGCGAGGAGCACCCACTCTAAGCTGCCATCTTGGTCCGCGGCTCTACAGCGCCCCTGCTGCATTAATTATTACTGATTGTTTGTTATTATGAGTTATATTAATATTAATAAACCAGTTCACTGGCTTCATTAGTTGATATTTCACAGTAAAG
Source organism: Centropristis striata (assembly GCF_030273125.1). Lineage (NCBI taxonomy): Eukaryota > Metazoa > Chordata > Actinopteri > Perciformes > Serranidae > Centropristis > Centropristis striata. Next base: position 177,311 of record NC_081519.1, on the reverse strand, counting down.
AGTCATTGAGGTGAATCAGTGAATCTGATATTAAATAACTATTAATAACTATAACTTATAAACAGCCTGAGTAAAAACTACAAACTCTTTCTGTGGAGAAAACTCTCCGAGCTGTTTAATGTGTCGCGACTCATTCATTCATCTGGAAGCTTCTCAGGCTCCAAAACCACCAAACTACCAAACTACCAGAACCACCAGAACCACCAGAACCACCAGAACCAGTCCAGCTCCTGGTGAGTCTAAACTCATCAGGGATTCTGGTTTCACTAATATTTGGTTTCCTGGTGAAGTTTTCCCATTTTCAGCCCCAAACAGCGAGTTTTCTCACGGAATCACGGACTCCCTTAGAGAATGTCGCGTTTTAATGTCTGACCGCCGCTAGATACATTATTAATCATCATAATATTCATATATTATATTATCTAGAATCAGTTTGAGCCGCTCTTTAATTCGGCTGAATGTGACTCACATGTGAAGACATTTTAGTTGTGAAATCTTTGGTTTTATAATCAGTTCAGACCGTCTCTGCTTGTGTTTAGCTCGATGAAATAAACTCATTTAAACGTTTATATTTAATAGAAGTTATCGTTATTAGTGTTAGTTCACAGTAAACTCTATCTGGAGTCATTAGCTCGTGTTTTATAATGTTTTATAATGTTTTATAATGTTTTATAATGTTTTATAATCTTAGTTTTGTACTTTTAGTCGGAGACCAAAGTTCAGTCCGACCTTTGTCTTTTATCAGAGTTCAACTTTCTCACATTTCTGAACCAAAACACTCAGATTAAGATCCTAAAACCTCTCAGATAAAGATCCTCCCTCGGTAGAAGCAACAATATGACTTAAATTGCTCTTATTATTAATATTTCTGGTCATTTAGCAGGACCTGTCCCGGTAAGTCACGTACATGCAGCAGTGGCCAAACTGTGTTTAAGAATCCTGCATTTTAATGTCGCTTTACTTTTCCGACACATTAAAATACTGTAAATAATTTAGTTTTAATGTTTGTTGAATAAGAAGAAGGTCATCTTCAAATCGGCATACATAGAACTCAAAATTAAATTAATGTTTCTATTGAAAATCGCACATTTCCCCCATAAACTGTGATCCAGCTGCCGTTCACCCTGTGGAACATTAATATGAATTATATGAATGAGAACTGGAGCTGAATACTGCTGAGATCTTTTATTAAAGTCTGAGTTATTAAAGTCTGAGTTATTGTCGGAGGATGAATTAAGGTTCCGACAGTAATTAGTGATGAAATGTATCATGACGTCATCATGCGGCGTTAATCCGACAGATTTCTCAATGAGTCTGTTATGTTGTTGGTTTATTCAGCAGGACACACCTGAGTTAACGAGCCAGGCTTCACCTGGACAGGTGAACCAAATACCTGTTGTTAACCCTCTAAAGTCTCCAGAAGCTCCAAATAATCAGACTTGTTGCCTCCATCAGACTAGAAAACATTTATCTTTATTATAAATTTCCCTCTAAAGTTCTGGCTGTAAACTCCATGAGGCCAGTTTCAGTTTGATCACATTTTATATTGGACTATAGGACTAAAAAAGACACAAAATGAGAAAAAAAAACACACAAAATGGCTAAAAAAAAGACACAAAATGACTAAAAAAAGACACAAAATGAGAAAAAAAGACACAAAATGACTAAAAAGACACAAAATGACCAAAAAGGACACAAAATGACTAAATAAAGATACAAAATGACTAAAAAGAGACAGAAAATGACCAAGAAAATACACAAAAAGACACAAAATGACTAAAAAAAGAGACAAAATGACCAAAAAAAGGACACAAAAAGACACAAAATTACTTAAACAGACACAAAATTACCAAATAAAAACACAAAATGACTAAAAAAAGACATCCAGACTTGTTGCCTCCATCAGACTAGAAAACATTTATCTTTATTATAAATTGACCTCTAAAGTTCTGGCTGTAAACTCCATGAGGCCAGTTTCAGTTTGATGATGATATACCAAGTAAAACTGGAGACAAGCTCAAATAGATTTAGTATCAAATGATAGAACTGGATGGATAACTGACACAAACACAAACACATCTGAGAGTAATTAGGGCCCGAGCACCAACATTCTGAGGACCTTGTTGAAATGTGTCAGTTTATTATTATAACGGCAAATGAATTGAGTTGTGAGGGCTTCATTATATTCCAAAACTCACCAACATTGGGACAAAATTCAATCCCGCCAAAAAAAGTACCTGTTTCATTGTTTTCAGAAGTGGGCGTGGCTAAATGACCTACTAGCGCCCCCTAGAAATCAGCCCCTAAAACAGGTTAGTCGTAGAGACACGAAACTTGGTCCATACGTGTCTCATGGGAAGACGCACCAAAAAGTCTCAAGAAGCCATACCCAAAAACAAACAGGAAGTCGGCCATCTTGGATCAAAAATGGCGTTTTAGACGTTTTTCGCCGTTTCCACACTGCATACTTAAGCAAACTCCTCCTACAGATTTAATCCGATCGACTTCAGACTTGTTCAGTACCATCACAAGGCCTTTGTTATCAAAAGTTATGAAAAGCTTCGCAGACCGTCACACTATGTGGGCGTGGCATGGCGGCAAAATATGGCGTTTTGGCATAAAACAGGAGACCTTATAACTTGACCATATATGTCCAATCTGACTCAAACTGGTCATGCATGATGATGGTTCATCACCGAACAGTTCTACATAACAATATTTCATAAAGTCCCGCCCTTTTTGATTAGCCGAAGCCTTTTCCTATCTAATGAACCGTTTGTTGTAGAGACTTGATGAGGTGTCAGTGAACTCATCGTGGATCACCTGGTGGACCAGAGGAAATCTCTGCTTGCAGCTTTAGTTCATGTTTGGCTTCCACCCAGGCTGCAGATTATCATACTACAGTTATCATACTGCAGAATATTTGCCATATAAATACAAATATTCATACAATTATTGTTTTAGATTATTTTTAGCAAACAAGAAGCTTTTAAAACAAGATATGTTGTCGTTTGTCTTAATCTTTTTGGATTTTTGGGCTATTCTGGCTGTTGTTGAATCCTTTTCATTCTGCCTCTATATACCACTTAAAAAATGTTGTGAGATTAAAAATACAGTTTGCTCAAAAAGGTTTTTGCACAAAAGCTGTGCAGCTCCTGTCGGGTTGTGGTTCTGTGCAGGTGATCGTACTTTTGTGTAACAGCAGAAAGGTTTTTGGTGTATTTTTCAGTTGTTCTGGGCTTGTTTTTCAGTTTCAAGAAGGCTGATAAAATGATCCAAATATTAGTTATTTATTAGTGATCAAATAATTAAGTTTCAAATGTAAAGTGTTGGAACAGCGTGACAAAGAAGTGGAGAAGTCATCGCTTCAGGAAACACTTAGAAAAACAAACAGAGCTGCTGTTTGTCTTGCAGTTTCTGCTGTTTATCTGCAGGTTGATGATCTTTATGATCTTTGAGCTGCTTGGTCTGCACAAAACTTGTTAGGAACTGTTTAACGTTAAGAAACCGCTCGAACAAACTGATTTGTTAAGTGTTGTCTTGTTTGACTGATTTAAGGAGAACTCACATATTTTTTGCTCATATTGTGATTCTTCTCTAAGCCGGGACAGTTTTTATGCATTATGCAGAATAAAAAGCATCTGATGAACTCGTAATAAAAGAAACAGTTTGAAACCTGCAGCGGCTCGCTGTGATGGAGCGACTCTGTTCACTGAGGTAAAACTGTGGAGGTTTGATTTTCCACCACAGAGGAAATGACTGGGAGGGTGTGACACACACACACACACACACACACACACACACACACACACACTCTGCGGCAGCACTGGTGGTGTTCCAGCCTAATGAACCAGACGGATCAGAAAACGTAGATCGTTTTTTAAGCAAAATGTGTAACATTTGGCGCTTAGTTTAGTATTTATTGTTATTAATATTAACTGGATCTGAAACAATTTAGTCCCAGTTTCTTTTTGTTGCAGAAAAATCCAATATTATGTCTCTACAGACCCGGAGACTGCAGATTCAGACCCCTAAGAAAAAAAAGAAGAAAAAGAAAAGAAGGGTGAAGGGTAAAAATAAAAAAGGGTAAAATAAGTTACTGACTTATCTCGTCAGCTCGTTCCAGAGTTGTCTAAGAAGGTGTAACTTATATTTTATGATTTCACAAACAAATGGACTAAAGTTGCCTGGAGGACAGCAGAAGGACTCTGAACTGGTTTCTGCTGCAGGTTGGAGTGTTTCAGAGTGTTTCAGAGTGATTCAGAGTGTTTCAGAGTGATTCAGTCTGTGAACGTGGCTGCAGATCAGTTTGTGTCTGTTGTTGGTCTGATGGAGCAGAAACAAACAAACAAACATGCAGAGATGCTCTGAGCTGAATCTGCTTTTAATTGTGTTTTTCTCTCAGGAAACATATTAGAAACAGGTGAAAAGAAAAAGAGACTCAAAGTTAAATACCTGCAGCAGAATGATTCCTGATGAAACAGCCTGACTGTGTGAGAACAGCAGCTAGACGCTTTATTATGAGCCGTTAACACTCTGCTTCTGTTGGAAAAGACTCAGAACGTCCCTGTAATCCCACAGTCCTGGTAATCCCACAGGGCCCGACTGGAGCGCCGTGGTTACAGGTGACGCTGGTCTGTCAGATGCCTCACCTCCATGACGAGAGATGTTTACTGCTGTCACACCAAGAGATTGAAGGGTGTGTGTGTGTGTGTGTGTGTGTGTGTGTGTGTGTGTGTGTGTGTGTGTGTGGTGTGTGTGTGTGTGTGTGTGTGTGTGTGTGTGTGTGTGTGTGTGTTAATGGTGGGGCCCCTCAGGGAGGCCCTTGGCTTTTGTCTGTAACTCCCTCTGAGGCAGAATGAGGGAAATCTTCAGCACATTTTATCACTTTGTACATTTTCTCTCTTCTGCTGCGTTCACTGTCTGCTGGGAGATTTCAACGACAGGAAGCTGCAGCTTGTTTCTCCACTGAGTTATGTGCAAAAAATGTTTTAAAATCAACGTTATTTTCCTTTTTAAAGTGTTTTGTGTGTGCTAAAACCTCTTTGAGCTTTGATGAGTCACTGTTATTATTATTATTATTAGAGGCCTGTAAATATATTATCAGCTGATATTGACCCATCAAAGGTATTTATCAGTATTTATACACTCATGGAAAAGATTATTAGACCATCCTTTTTCTTCAATGTCTTGTTTAATGCCTGATACAACTAAAGGTGCATTTGTTTGGTCAAATATAATGATAACAACAAAAACAGCTGATAAGAGAAACACAGATTATATTTCTGCTTTTGTTCTCCGTGTCCTGGTGGATGTCTGAGCCTCAGAGCTTCTAGTTTACTGTGTTTCTAGTTTACTGTGTTTCTAGTTTACTGTGTTTCTAGTTTAGTGTTTCTAGTTTACTGTGTTTCTAGTTTAGTGTTTCTAGTTTACTGTGTTTCTAGTTTACTGTGTTTCTAGTTTACTGTGTTTCTAGTTTACTGTGTTTCTAGTTTACTGTGCTTCTAGTTTACTGTGTTTCTAGTTTACTGTGTTTCTAGTTTACTGTGTTTCTAGTTTACTGTGTTTCTAGTCTACTGTGTTTCTAGTTTACTGTGTTTCTAGTTTACTGTGTTTCACAGCTCAGAATTAATGTGGCATTTTCTGCAACAAGTAATCGGTTTAAAATCGTGTTAAGGAGCAAATCTCATAAATTAGAACCAGTTAATGTATTTTAAAGCTTCAGGACCTCAAACTGAACACGAGTCTTTAATCAAACTGAAACATCTGATCGGCTCCACGGACGATAATAATAATAATCTGAGAGTTTTAATCTGAGAGATTCTCACGCTGCCACCGCTCACATGGGGTGTGTGTGTGTGACTCTGTGTGTGTGTGTGTGTGTGTGTGTGTGTGTGTGTGTGTGTGTGTGTGTGTGTGTGTGTGTGTGTGACTCTGTGTGTGTGTGACTCTGTGTGTGTGTGTGTGTGTGTGTGTGTGTGTGTGTGTGTGTGTGTGTGTGTGTGTGGACTCCACCCTGCTTCACATCCACCAGCTGTGGTTTGTTGGTTTGTTCTGCTGTAACTGTATCTGACGACAAACGATCTGATCTTCTTCAGTTTCTGTCTCTAAACTGTATTTCAGTTCAGTTCAGTTAGCTTTTTAAATGTGTGCTTGAAAAAAACACACTGTTATTCACCAGGTTTATTCTTATTCTTATTCTTATTCTTCATTGTTTTTTTTCCGTTCGAGTTTTGGTCTCACAAACACTAAAAAGGTATCAAACCGACCGGCTCGGCCATGAAAAGTCTGCTTTGACTTTTCTAAGAGTTTCGGCAAACTGTTTTCTAATTAATCGGCAAAAAACCGTCAAAAAATCCCCCCAATGTTCCCCTATGGAGAGGCTAGAGTGATGACGTCAACGCTAGAGTGCAGAGGGAGAGAAAAATTTGTCAAAAAATAAATTTGGAAACCGCTCGAGGCCGCAGATACCTCTCTACAGGAATAATTTATACCTCTCTACAGAAATAATTTATACCTCTCTACAGAAATAATTTATAGATAGAAACGTCAGGACGTTGATCTTCTCCCTCACATTCATCCACTAAAGCTGTCAGAGTTCTAGTTTGGGCGTGAACAGTTCAGGTTATAATCTAATGTATGTGCAGAGTCAAGCACACTCAAAGTTTCTAGTTTATATTATTATCATGAGATGAATTTGACTTTATGGTCTGTCGTCAAAATGCTTCAGTTTGTCTAGAAGGATGATCGGTTTATGTCTTTTTAACTTTTATACATCTTTATCCTGAAATATTTCACGAGTCGAAATTTAAGGAACTAAAACCTGCAAAATAACCTGAATGATCATTAAAAGCACCTCAGAAATTTGAGTTTTGGGTGGAAAATCTAGAAAAAATTATAATGCAAAGATCTGTAATGTAGATTTAACCAAAAGTTGAATTGGAGAATGCATGTAAGGAAACTATACGGGCTATAAGAGAACAAATATATTCATTTAGTCGTCCCAGCAGTTTAACAACATGTTATCGTACAGAAAGAGTTTCTTCATACAGCACATTCAGCAACAAGACAAATCAAAGTGCTTTACATAAAACAAGACAGTGTTAGTGCATGATAACAGGACATTTAAATATCGTTAAAAATGGTCATTAAAGAGCCACAAGAGTGTAAATAAGAACAAGTTAGAATAGAGTAAATGAGGTGAAGAAACTCAGATGCAGATTGCAGTAAAGGAGGGACCCGCCCTGCCTCTCTGATACTGTTCAGACTTGAACTTGGGCGTTAGTGTGAAGTTTCCCAGTTGTAATCTGATTTTCCTGATAATTCAGACACCACGTGAATGCAGCACGGATTCCTTATCTGCCCTTAATGACCCGGGATCCAGATCCGCAACGAAACTCAGCGGTTCTTCCTCGTCTCGTGAAAATCAGGCGACAAACTGACAAACTAACAGAAACCAGCAGAAAAATCCCTGAATGAACTTAAGTTACAAAGCTGTCAAAGAGCTAACTGAGACTTTATCGCTCTGAGACGGCAAAACCCTGTGTGTGTGTGTGTGTGTGTGTGTGTATATACGTGTGTGTGTGTGTGTGTGTGTGTGGACATTGGCCAACACGCTGCTCTAGGTGTGTTGTAAGAAAAAGGGCGTTGGCTTTTTTCTTGTGCAGACAGGTGTGTGTGTGTGTGTGTGTGGTGTGTGTGTGTGTGTGTGTGTGTGTGTGTGTGTGTGTGTGTGTGTGTGTGTTGCGTCATGACTGAAGTTGCAGAAGGATTTCAGACTGTGTTCAGACTGGTGCAAAAATTATTACACAATCAGAACATTTACATTGATTTCATAATCTATATCACTTGTTTATTGTTGCATTTTACCTTCGTTTTTAATATATTATGTTAGTTAATTATGTGTTGGGTCAGAGGACAAGACTGTAAACACAAACATTCTTTGCATTTTTTTTTTTGCTTTTTTTGCAACCAAAAGGTTGAATCGTGCGGCTGAATAAAGAAGACAGTAATGGATGAAAACAAGGAAAAACAAAACGAAGATGCAAACGGAAGACAAATGAAGCAATTAAGACTCATCAGGAGAACAAGAATTAATGCAAATAAATAGAAGAAACGAGTCACCGTGCCAGGGCTGCTGACATTAGGGCAAAAAAAATGATCACAATATTTTTTTTTTCATATCATCCGATCTCGATTATCACTTGAGTGTTCCTTCTTCAAATGATTAAACAGATTTGTTGTTATGTTTTCTTAACTTCTTTATTGAACTAAGTTCCATTCAGTAATAATTTGTTAAGTTTTCATATGTCCCACGCTCTTGAACGCACCATAGCCATTCTGACGCTATTGAATGCACCATACCTGTGTGTGAAGTGCCGTGCTGTGAATGTTAGTTTTCTCTTGATACAGCGGCTGATGGATCATCATTTCTTTGCTCTTTCCCAACATTCAGCTGTTCCTCTGGTTTATTAGTCGTGGCTGACTTCTGTTTCTCTTCCCTCAGCTTCACATTCAGTCTTTCTGTTTACTTCTCAGGATACTTACGAAGTGTGGTGGAGCAGGAAAAGTTCGACTCTCAGCTGGTTGGTTGTTGTCACGCACACATTTCCGACATGTTTGATCACAGCTGATCACTGAAATCGACGAAGTTTACAGGAAGAAGTCTTGAAGTTGTAATTCCACCATTTGGCCACTATGTCAAATTTAATGTGCTGATGTGATGTTAAATAGAAACGATTAACACGTCCAGGAGACACAAAGCAGCATTATTGTTCGTTAGGAGTCCTTGATGAATGTGAGTCGAATAGCTACTCTTTTTGCTCTGTTTTTGGTCTCCACCGCCTCCTGAGTGAAGTATCTTTAGCTGTTAAAGCTGAACTTTGTTGAGTGTGTCGGCTGTTTGCTGCTGTGTGCAGCGACTTCATCAGGTGATGCTGCTGTGGCTGAAACATGCAGTAAATACAGGATGTGAAATCACAATTAATAGATCACCTTTGGGGTTTTTTCCGCTGCTGAGTGAAGCAAATCTCTTGTTTTTATATTTTACCAGCATTCTAGCTGGTGGCTGGTGCTAATTTAAAGCCCTGAGTAAACATACTGAGAGCTAACAGCTGCTGAAGTTCAGTTTGTGCCAACAGAGATTGGAAATACCACAAACTATAGATCACCTTTATTGGACTGTGATGCGTAACGTGATCCAACAAAACATGCAACAATTAGACCGATCCGCTGGAACAAGCAGCGAAACGAGCCCAGCAGGAAACTACCAGTTATTATTGTTGGATGTGTGATTGACACCCAGCTCCACATCTCCTGGAAGCACAACAACCTTTACCATCAAGTCCTGGTTCACCCCAAACTTCCTAAAACTCAATAATGACAAAACTAACCCTAACCCTAACGCAAGACCAAGTCCACTCTCTCCAAAGTTGACAGTTTGTTAGTTTTCAGGTTTAGAGTCTTGGTTTCATCCTCGACCGCTCCGTATCTTTCTACTCTCACATCAATAACGTCACCCGCTCTGTTTTTTTTTTAGTATACCATTGAATAATGACTGAATACATAAGCTTAAGCAACAAAAATATTGTTTATTTTTGTTCAAGTCCAACAGACCAGTGACATTGTTGCCATTAAGTGTATCAATATCATATTTATAAATATAGAACATTTGATAAATCCAGGTAGCCTATAGGTAGGTAGACCTTCTGTAAACTAGAATACTTTGTTTTTTTAAGTAAAACACAATCCACGCTAGCTAGCACGCTAGCCGCTAGCTGCTATATGTTTAGCATTGAGGTGATACTTGAGGCTGGATGTGCTGCTATGGTGATATGTGAATTCCTTGTTGCCTAGCAACACAACCATGCTCTTATGGACGCTTCCATCCGTTGGTTTTTAGTAACTAAATGTCCCATCATCCACGGGGCCAACCAAAGGTCTCATCAGCTTCTTCCTTCATGTTCACTGTGGTTTGTTGTTGTCTCAACTCATCAACGCTAGTTGGTGCTCCAGTATAATCGCTCCGCCTGAAACTCATCCAGGGAGAAACGTTCCGCCACGCAAAAATAACTGCCATTAAAATGCGTCAAAAAGTATAAGAGGTGAGCATAAAATGTACCATGATGACCAGTGCAGATGTATTAACATGCTTGAGTTCAACTTAACATCATTTCCATATTTCTTGAAGATTATTGCAGCATAATATTATGAATTCTCTCAGTTTCAGTTTAAAACTCCGTCTCCTTTATGTACCTGCTGCCCGTCCCACCGCCTCCTTTATCTGTGACAGAGAACAGGTCCGACGGGATGCTAGCGTTCTGTTGACCTCAGTCTGAATGTGTGACCTCATTCACACACACACACACACACACACACACACAGACACACACACACACACACTGCCTCCAGGCGGCAGCAGTGTGAGCTGACGGTGTTTATGCAGGTTTTCTCTGATCTGTTTTAACCTGGAGATGTTTAAACGTATCCGTTACTCTTTAACATGCAGCGGTGAGTCAGCCTGTCCTCTTCATTACAACGTTTTTATGCTCTGAACTCTCAGGTTGAGGCTCTTTGAGGCTGTTCAGACTAACATCAGCCTGTCTGTCTCTACTGTGTTTCTACTGTGAACCTTCTGATTGTAACGAGGATAAAATGATTCTGTGACAACAGTTTATAAAGCTCTGCAGTGTTTTAGCTGCTTCTCAGTTAGAGGTGAGGAAAAATCGATACAGCACAGTATCGTGATATTTTGCCTGACAATATAATATCGATTCATGGCCGCAGTATCGATATTTAGCATTCCAGGGGTTACTTTTAGAAATATACTGGAGATACTGGTGTCACATGAAACTAGAAGATCTGAGGAATCTACAGACATGTGAGTCAGGATATCATGTTAGAAGTTGTAGAAATAATGCTGCAAAGTTCAGCTTTTATGTTTCATTCAAAAAAGTTCAGAGCAGTGAAGCTTGTTGTTGGTGAAAGTTTGATAAAATGCTGCAGTTGTTGTCGTGACGACAGAAGATAAAATAATTGATCCTGTGATAACTGGCCACAGCTCATAAACCCTGTCCACTAAATGTTTCTGCTGCTTCAATCACGACCAGCACCTGCCGACTGTAACTCAAAGGTTTTAGAGAAAATCTTATCACCACCATCATCATCATCATCATCATCATCATCTTCATTTGTTTCCCTTTAAAATGGATCCGTCATTTCACAACCACCAGCTGATCTGCTGCACCAGGAGAGTGCTGCAACATTTACAACATACGCTAAATAATTAATAAAACTTTTACCTTCTGTTGTAATAAATGCTGCACATTAAAGATCTCTGTGACACATTAACTACCTCACACACACACACACACACTCTCACACACACACACACACACACACACACTCTCTCTCGCTTTCTCTTTCGGTGACTCGTTGCCATGGCGCTGTGTGTCAACAACGTTCCTCGGCTGGCTGAACTCTGATGTTTGGTTTCACTCTAACGGCGTCATGAACTGTGTGTGTGTGTGTGTGTGTGTGTGTGTGTGTGTGTGTGTGTGTGTGTGTGTGTGTGTGTGGTTTAAAGTTCAGCTCTGCGTGGTTCTCCTGAAACTCCCCCGTCATGTTTTGTCCCTGTGGTAGTTTCTGTGCTGATAAACGAGAGAACCAGCAGATCATCGTTGTTGTTGTTGTTGTTTGTGTTGATGTTCTTCAGTTACCGTCTGTTGATCTGACTGATGTTCTTGTTGAATGCTGTTTTTAATTTTTTTAATTTTAAATTTTAAAAGACACATGTAGAATAAAGAGATTCTGACAGAAATATAGTTTTATTTTCTTTGTGTGGAACAGAACAGAAATGTTCACCACACATGATCCGTTCAAGGACTGTAGGAAAGTTTAAACTCTATTCTTGGCAATTCATAAAAAACAACCAAAAAAACATGTAGAATAAAGTGATTCTGACAGAAATATCACAATTTTAATGTTCTTTTTGGTCACTAACTGAAACTTTCGTACCCTGTGATCTGTCTGAATGGCCGTAGCCTGTTTTCACAGTTTTCACAGTTCCTTTACTAGATGAACTGTGTATTTTTAGCGAGCTCTTAAAGAAAACATCAGGTTTTTGGGGGTTCAGACTGCTGAGAGTCTCTGTTTCAGACTTTATATCTAATGATGGCAGACGTTTCCAGTAAAGAAAAACACTAATATTGCTGTGAACCGAAGTGTAAAACCGCCGTGAAGTTTCTCATCGTTTTCATTTCCTCTGGAGATTGAAGCCATAAAGGCTCTAATGAGTCTCGTCTATATAATAAGTCCTCTCTCTCTCTCTCTCTGTTTGATTTGGCCGTGTTCTCACTCACACAGAAACCTCTCAGCTCCTTTTACTGCTGCTGTTTGTTTTGTTCTGTTTCAGTTCTTGGGTTTCTCTCTCAGAGTGCTGTCGTATTTATGGCTCTGGCCTTTGCTCTCTCAGGCTGAAACGTCTCAGAGAGGAGAAGAAGTGTTTAAAGTCCAGACGCTGGGCTGTTTACTGCTTCTGTCCAGATGATCACTGTTTGCTACCACCATAATAATTGCAACCAGATCAATAATGGCAGCCAGACCAGCCTCAGTGAGCTTGATAAAGAGCTCTGGGTGACTGCTGCAATTTGTTTCTGGATGTTTAGCTCCTCCGCCGTGAAGGCTGCTTTCAGAGCGTTAAAGAAGCGTGACTGGTGGTGTTGGAACAAAAAACACATTTTTTTAGTTTGGAGAACAAAACTGCTTTCAGGCTCCAGTTTACACTGAAAGAAACAGTCACAACACTCCATAAAATCAGCAGCAGCCAGTAAACCGCCTCCGTCCAGGAGACGTTTCCTGCTCAGATCCTGTCAGCTGAACTTACTGAAGTTACTGAACTTACTGAAGTTACTGCTGCACATTTAAACCTTCTACACAGTCAGTTCCTGTCCTCCCACCAAACCACCTCACAGTCTCTGATATCTCCACCTGGATGACAGAACACCACCTTCAGCTCCTCCTCCTCATCACCCCGCCCCCCTTATATCAGCCTATCAGGCTCCAGCTTGGATCAATGCAACTTTCTGCACAGAACTTGTCATGACTGATGAAGAACTGATCTTCTAGGTTCATGTGTTCTCAACTGTCGATTCTCCCTGAACAATCAGAAGATCAGACCGATCAGTCCACCACCTCCTGGTCCAGGTCCTGGTCCAGGTCCTGGTGGTATCAGGTCTAGACTCCCGCAGCTCTCTGCTGGCAGGTCTTCCTGCTGCTCCACCAGGCCTGCAGATGATCCGTCTGGTCTCCAACCAGCCAGGAGCTCCTGGTCTCAGCAGCATCAGATCTAAAGCCTCGTCTCTGTCTACAGAATATAACAGACTCAGCTCCTTCTGATCTGAACTCCTCGTTCAGCTCCACAAACCCTCCGTCCTCCACGCTCCTCCAGAGGAAGACGTCTGGCTCCTCCTCCATCTCCATCTGATCTGCTGAATCACTCTCAATGTTCAAAAAGAGGCTGAAGACCAAACCTTTACTGATCATCAACACACATCATCAACAAAAAAACCTGCACTTGTGTCCCAAAAACGGTTCCGTCCAGCAGGACTGGACCTCGTCCATCCAACTTATTCTGTTGATTCTTGTGTTGTTTCTCGTCTTCATCCTTGCTTGTTTCTATGATCTCTCAAATGATCGTCGCTTTGGATAAAAGCTGATAAATGACGTTGGAGATTGTAGATTGCAGTTGTTGTTGTCCAACATGTTTGACTGGATACTTTGTTGGTCAGTCTGTGTTTGACTCTCATAGTGGAGAATAAAAAGACTGAAGTCAGATGAATACACTGAGAATTTTCTCTGATTTGTATCGTGACTCAAGTAAATATCAGGTTTAAATGGTATTGTGGAGCCTCTGGTGGTTCACACCTCAACAACAACAACAACAACAACAACAACAACAACAACAACAACAACCCTCCACTGTCTGAGGAGCCCAATGCCTCCTGAAGATAACAATGTGGAGATCAGAGGTGTAGCGTCTCTGTTAAAAGCCTCATTCAGTGACTGACACAAAGTGCAGCTCATCTGTGAGCCAATCAGCTTCTGAGGTCAGCCAGCGCTGCTCTCTGATTGGACATTTGGCTCAAATCATCATCATGATACCTGGAGGACAAAGTGTCCCAAACCTCCACAGACTGAGATGAACCAGCGGTCCTCTCAGCGCTGCTGACGGATTATTTCTGTCTGAAGATGTTTCTGTAAACAGAAACATAGTTTAGTTATCAGCTCTGCTGCTGCTGAATGAGGCTGAATGAGGCTGAATGAGGCTGAATGAGGCTGAATGAGGCTGAATGAGGCTGAATGAGGCTGAATGAGGCTGAATGAGTCTGAATGAGGCTGAATGAGAGAACAGAGTCTCTGTGTGTCTGCAGGAAGGTAACATGAGAGTGTCTAGAGAGGGATCTAGACTTTCACACAGAGAGAAAGCTTCTTTGTTGGTTTCAGGTCTTAATGTAGCAGCTTTGTGCTGGTTTTTTTCTTCAGTGTGAAGCTTAAAGGAGCAAATGTCACTGAAATCCACTTTGAGGAAACATTTAAAGGATTTATCACCAAAAGTCTGTCTGTTCATGATTAAAGTGATTAAACACGCTGGTTAAATGTCATTTAAGAGAATATTTTTCAGCTTGTGACTCGAGCACGAGGCTCGTTTGTCACAATTTGTTCATTTTCCCGCTCTTCTAACTCGTCTGTGCTCGTGCGAGGAAGCGGAAACCCGATTTGTTCCCTGACGAGCCTCTGATGACCTCAGAGCTCAAACTGATCAGACCATGTGAAGCTCTCAGCTGCTGCTCACGGCCCGCCAGGACATCATCATTAGTTAGGCTTATTGGGCCTTAGATAGCAGCTGGTTAGCTTAGCATAAAGGCTGAAAACAAGGGGAAACGGATAGCTCGGCTCCTGGAAATATTAACAATCTACCATCCAGCACCTCTTAAACTCAGGAATTAACACAATATATATTATCTGTTTAATTTGCACAAAAAACAAAGGAATATAATGTCAATGAGCCATTTTACATTAAGTGAATAATGACACCTGTAGAATGGGAATGATCATTTTTACACTTTATGTACCAATTAAACAAGCAAGATATAATGTATAAACTACGCTGGCGGCTTTTAAAAAGAAAAAATAGTTTGTCATATAAAGAAACTGTAAAAGAGTTTTAACTTTCCAACAGTCCTTGAACGCATCATGTGTAAAATGACTAAAAAGAAGATTAAAATGTTGCTATTTGTGTCAGAATCTCTTTATTGTCCACGACCGGAGAATCTGTTTACACAGAGCAGAGGGGAGAGGACAGGAGAGGCTGTTTACACAGATCAGAGAGGAGAGGACAGGAGAGGCTGTTTACACAGAGCTGAGAGGAGAGGACAGGAGAGGCTGTTTACACAGAGCTGAGAGGAGAGGACAGGAGAGGCTGTTTACACAGAGCAGAGGGGAGAGGACAGGAGAGGCTGGAAACATGACAATAGTTCAAAGCCCCCATGTTTTTCCCAACATTTGCGACTCCTGGGGCTCATGGAACAGTTTTGGGTTTTCTTTAAAATAATTTAGCAAAATAATTAAACTTTGTGCTTTTTCTTTTTTTAAGATTTCTGACATTCTGCACAATAAGTTTTTCTTTTCTTCTTTTTTCCGTGATTGTGTTCCATAGAGGTGCAGGACACACACACACACACACACACACACACACACACACACACACACACACACACACTCTTTGTGTCCTCGCCACCACTCGTCCTGTTGTCTCACGTCTTTATGAAGCCGATTGTTGTCGTCATGTTGCTGCTCTCATTGTGTTCTGGTGCTGAACTGTATTTAATGTGGGCGACCTAAACACACACACACACACACACACACACACACACACACACACACACACACACACACACACACACACACACACACCTCTGTTGTTGTCTGGATGAGACGTGACGCAGACTTACAGTCACTGTCTGTTCTCTAAATATTTGGTGAATGATGATCTGACGACTGAGACAAAACCCCAAACCTCTAAATATAACACACACACACACACACACACACACACACACACACACACACACACACACACACACACACACACACACACACAGAGGGTTGTGTGGTTGTGTGGTTGTTGGTGATAATGATGGTGAACCTCCTGCTGCTCAGACGTCTCTGACTCCTCCCACTCACTCCTGCTTCATTTCTTCCTCTTCTCCTTCTTTTCTCCTTCTTTGTTCTCCTCCTGTGTCCTCCTCGCTGCTCCTGCAGGAGCTTCAGGACTTCAGTCTGTATCAGCTGGACACCAAATGTCTGTAATGTTGTTTATTTATTCCTGGATGAGATAGTTCCTGATGATTCCACATTAATATGTTTCAGTTTAACTTTAACGTTACGCCTCATGTTTACATGACTCCAGTGGTTCTAAATCCCTAAAATGGAGATTAATCACCTTCTTTTAGTTTGGAGTCCTACAGACGCAGACAAACATTTGGTGATTTCCTCTTTCTCATGTGATCAATCCTCTCCTGTCGCCTCTTCAGGTTTCTGCTGATCAATACTTTTTCTACACTGAACGCAAAACTTTTGTTCATGCTTCATTTTTTGCAACTTTTTCCATGTACACAAGTCCTATTTCTCAAGTTTTGTTCACAAATTAGTTTAAATCTGTTAGTGAGCACTTCTCCCTAACGCTGTGTCCTTTCAAAATAAAAGCTTGTTTTGCCTAAGAGACACCCTCAGAGGAGAAATGCTCACTAACAAATAATGTTCATCTGTATCAGAGGTGGAAGAAGTATTCAGATCTCTTACTGCAGTAAAAGTACTAATACACACTGTGAAATTACTCCACTACAGTAAAAGTCCTGCATTCAAAACTTACTGAAGTAAAAGTACAAAAGTTTGAGAAAATCTACTTTAAGTATCAAAAGTAAAAGTACTCGTTATGCAGAATGGACCCACTCAGATTGTTTTATATGTTCTGAATATATTATTGGATTATTATTATTGATGCTTATATAAGCAGCATTTAATTTGAACAAGATAACTACTTAATATACTCTTATGAGGTGTATTTAAAAGTCTAATCACTTTAAATTGATCATGTTTTTCATGTTAAATATCGACCTGAAGAGTAACTAAAGCTGTCAGCTAATGAAGTATTAATAATAATAATAATAATAATAATAATAATGCATTTAATTTATAAGCACCTTTCTAACACTCAAGGACACTGGACAATAATTTGAACAACTGAAAACAGGGAATGAAAACAAGACACAAGAAATAAAAGTAGGGTGCAGTACAATATTTGCCTCAAAATGCAGTAGAAGTATAAAGTGATATCTATAGAATAGTGACAATATAAACATTAAGGTATGATAAGATAATACAAAATGATTGTAAAAAGTTGTTCTGGCTGCAACTAAAAACAGTTTTTTGTCTTCTAAAACTAAAATAACGACTCGTTTTCCTCGTCAGTTTAAACAAAAACAAAATATTTTCAGTTTCCAACAAAGAAAAGCAGCTCCGTTAAAACTTCAACTGTTTGAAATGTTGTGATCTCTGAAATTAGTTTCAAGTTCTGCTGATAAACAACTTTATTCTGTCGGCTTTTCTTCATCTTCTCTCCATCATCATCTCCTCTTCCTCACCACACGCTCATGTTTCTGATGACATCACAGCTCGGGAACCAGCAGGGTGAGGTCACAGCGGGCTAAACGCTGCAGCCTGGTGTCAGTGTGTGTCCTGTTTATGCATCAGACGTAATGCCAGATGTGTGTGTGTCTCTGTGTGTGTGTGTGTGTGTGTGTGTGTGTGTGTGTGTGTGTGTGTGTGCGTGTGTGTGTGTGTGTGTGTGTGTGTGTGTGTGTGTGTGTGTTAATGACAGGGCAGCTCTCTGCTGGTTACTCAGCTCTTTGGTGGTTTTCATTTTTCTTTTTCTGTTTGTTTGTATCAAACTGACTTTCAGCTCTGAAGTCTTCAACATGGAAACTGTTTTTTAATGTTTTCCTGTTTGCTGGTGAACAGACGACAGCGTGCAGAGATGTTCAGTCAGCTCGCTGCAGGATTGATTGATTGACTAACTGATTGATTGATTGATCGATTGATTGATTGCAGGATTTGGTGGACACACACTAGGCGTGTTTCCACTGAGTACTTTGAGTCCTTTTTGTAAAGCAGCTGAGTGTTTTGGCTCCGCCCACTGGTTAGTTAGTTAGCTAGTTAGCTAGTTAGCTTCCCTACAGCTACTTTAGTAGCGGCTAACCAGCTCAGTGACTTTGTCTAGAGACTTTTTTTCAAAAAAGCGACTAGCGACAAATCTAGTGACTTTTTCTGGTGTAATTGGAGACTTTTGGAGACTCGTTACTCTTAACGAATAGCGCCGTCCCAAAGCACTAAACAAGCGGCCCAGTCCTCCTGCAGCAGTCTCTCCCAGCTGCAGTCAGAGCAGGGGATGTTAACCCCTCACGATCCAGTCTGTACCAGTCTGTAAATTAATCATGCATGTGTAAAATCTTCTTTCTGAGCCGCTAACCGGTGAAGCTGGGAGGATCCTCTCTCTCCAGGCCACGCCCACATAGATATAGATATAGATATAGATATAGATAGAGAGAGTCCCTGATGGAAACGTGCCTGGTGTTACAGCTCAGAGCTCAGTGGCTCATTGAGTTGATCTAGAGACGACATGAAGGTTTTTCAATGGTTTAGAGTCACATTTTCTCTGGGTAACTCCAGCTTCACAGTATTTCCAGTCGGGGTAAACTGGGTCTGGCCCCTAAACCACATCTGTGAACTCACCACACTGACCCCCTAATGAGCTGCCAGAACTCTGCAGTCTGATCCAAGAAGCTGCTTCACCGACTCTATAAACGCTGGACTCTCTGTTTCCTCTCGCTTCATTCACTCTCTGATTCCTAGTGAACGAGTCTGAAAGACTCTCTCTCTCTCTCTCTCTCTCTCTCTCTCTCTCTCTCTCTCTCTCTCTCTCTCTCTCTCTCTCGCTCTCTCTCTCTCTCTCTCTTCATCTCTGCAGCTGGTTGAGTCCAACCAGTGACCAGATTAAAGAGAGAGAGAGAGAGACTGAACCTCGCTCGCCCCTCATTAACCAGCTCAAAGACATTAGAAGCCTCTCCGTCTGTAATCTGGTGTTTTGGTGTTTTGGTGGGGTCGCCCCTCTGACTGCTGCTGCGTGACTCATGTGACTCTTATTAAGCGGCGCCGTTATTACAGCGATGCATCATGCGGTGATGTCATCAGGCGGTGATGTCATCAGTGGGTGCTACGGTTTGGGAGTGCCGACATGATGCGATGAGGGGAAAGACTGCTGACTCGCCTGGAAACGGTTCAAATTATTAGACCAAGAGAGTTGCTTTTCAGTGATCAATCATTTAGAGCTCAGCGGAGGCCTGAAGGGTCGATTCAACCCAGATTATTAGAAACAGACGCTCTTACTCACCTCAGCAGAAATGTTTAGAGATTCCTGCCACCAGTTTCTGCTGCTCAGAGAATCTGAAAAATGAATCGCATCTTTCTCATCTCATTAACAATCCACACACCGTGTTGTCAGCTTGTTTCATATTAACTTTTTCTGCAGGAGAAAGTAGTTTTGTCCATTGACCTTCACTGTAAAATGACATTTTACAGGAGGGCGGGGCTCCTCTAAAGGGGGCGGAGCTCCCATAAAAGGGGGCGGGGCTCCTCTAAAGGGGGCGGAGCTCCCATAAAAGGCGTCCGATCAGAAACGGTGCAATGCCGCAACACGTCCTACGTAAATAATGATATTTTGAAAAATGAATTCAAAAATCTTCAAAATCGAGGATGCACACCTTTGTACCATGAGCAAGACACACACACACACACACACACACACACACACACACACACACACACACACACACAGATGCTTCTTGCTCTTATAGATAAATAAAGCACTAAACCAGTCTTAGGCAGTCCGTATATAATATTTGGTGGAACACCCATTAAAGCATGTTAAAGGACAGATAAGTTCATACCAACAGGGTCTGTTACTGTTTCTAACGTGCAACAAAACAGCGTAGAAGAGGATCAAAACACAGAGAAGACTCCCACTCGCTCTCTAACATATATTTATTGCGGTGCTAGACCTTCATCAAGCAAATGTTTTAGAAAATGAGAAGCCGTTTTAACTCTGAGCCCACAGCCTTCCATGAGCCGTGGACGGGTATAAATCAAAAACATCAATTAGATCCAAATCTAGATCTAGAGGGCCAGAACACTCTGTACCAGGGCTCGGCTGCTTTATGGAGAAAAGAGTCCTTGAACACAACACTTAGTGAGCCTCCTATGAAGATAAACCGTCTACTGATGGTGGGCGGCGTAGCTCAATATATCACAACAATTGTTCATTTTGTGATAAGAGCACCAACGTTGGCAGATATGTTGATAAATATATATATATATTGGGAACAATCACAAACTCAGACCCTGGTTGCCATGGCAGCCATTTTTTCAAAATGGCTACAATCAGTTGGTTAAAGTTTCCTTTCCCTTTGGACTCAGGTGCAATAATGGACATAATCTAGATCCTACAGTCATGAAAAAAAATCATTAGACCACCCTGTTCTTCAGTTTCTAGTTCATTTTAATGCCTGGTACAACTAAAGGTACACAAAATATAATGATAACAACAAAAACAGCTGATAAGAGTTTAATTTAAGAGCTGATATCTAGACATTTAACATAGTTTTATTGATAATAACTGTATGACAGACTGACTGTATGAGGATCTTAGGTGGCTCAGGGCATTAATAAGAGGCAGAGTCCTTCAATAAAGTTCAAACCGTTTTATCGGCATTTGGGTGTGAGTGTGTGGTTGCTGCAATACAAACACAACAATACAGACTGATTAGAAAATAAAGAATAACTTAGAGCTAGATATCTCCAACCAGCTAACATATGAAATACAGCTCAAGATTAGTTATTCAAGTCAGCATTCATCAATTAAACCAAAATGAGCATTAAGCTACAGGCTTAGTCACTGTCACTGATCAATTAGCATTCAGTAATCAATGTATGATCAACAGAAATTCGCAATATAGCAACATAAACTTTCAGGCTATTGCCAGTTAGCGGATAGCTCCAAATCACTTATTAGCGGCTAATTGGTCGTCACATTTCACAAACTGACAGCAAAAACTAGCGCTGAGTCATCAGAATCAACACAAACACCAACAGAATATAACAGAAGTGACATCATAACTCACACACTGCCGATCGGTCAGCCGATCTTTGCTCTGAGCCGATCAGCGCGCATGCGGTGCATTCAAGGACCGCGGCAGTGTAGGAATTCACACGTGCGGCAGAAACATGCACAAAGGGATGATCTTTTGTACAATAACCAAAACCATTATGAATAAAACCATGGACAGTGTCTAGATATCAGCTTAGGAGACATAGCTGAACATGGAAATGGACTTCAGATAGCAACATAATAATGTTATGACCCTTTATACACACTAATAGGTTTCAATCAATCAATAATTAATTCATAAAGTCATTTTTTATTAGATATTTTTGACCAGAACAGCTTGATACACAGTGCTGAGCTTCATCTCAGATGAATCTTCAGGTTTCTCCCTAAACATCCACCGACCACGACCACCAAATCTCAAAATAAAGGACCTCAAGTTTCAAAGGGAAACGACGATAATAAATCAAATGTGCTGACACCGAAAACCTGCAGATAGAAAACGCTTTGATGATGTCATCACTGTGAACACGTGATCACAGAGGAGTGATGTCATCCACCTGGAGCTGTGTGTGTGTGTGTGTGTGTGTGTGTGTTGGGGGACAACGGTATGATCTCACCGTTGAGGAATGTGTGTGTGTGTACCATGGGTCAAACATGCTTCACACACACACACACACACACACACACACACACACACACACACACACACACACACACATCCTGTTTACTGCAGGTAGCTCCTGAACTTTCCCTCAGAGTTCCTGGTTCATCGTCTCTTGTTGCAGCTGATGTTCTTTAACCTTTAATGGATCATTCAGGGAATTATTATTTTTGTGTTTTTGCCTTCAGCAGCGTTCTGAACATCTCAACAGTTAATCTGCTGCATTTCTTTCTGAATCTCTCAGGAAGCTGTTACTGTTTGTTTGTGTGGTTTAAGATCACTTTATTACAGATGAATTATGTGGCTCTGAAACTGTGAAATAGTTTAAACCAAATCAGTCCCACTCATGTGTAGCAGGTATCTGCTCATTTACATGTCTTATGGAAATGAATGGAAACGAGTTGTCTGGAGAGGATCTGTTCTGAAGAACACTCTGCAGTAATTTAGTTAAACAGCATTTCTATCTGATAACAAACACCAGACAAGAAACCAGAAGATGCACCAACCAGTGAGATTCCATGATCCTCCTTTAAACAAACAAAAACAACATTACTCCAGTTTCATTTCCCCTGACAGCCACAGAATGCAGGAAAAAACTAAAGCGTAGAACCGTAGTTACAACTGTAACCTGGTTTGTTGTCGTCCAGTTCTTCTTCTGCTGTCAGTCTCTCTGTTTCACGCCCCTGAAATTAAATCTCCATTTAAACTGTTTAACCTAAACTATCGTTGTCTGTCCAGTCAGATTCAGGATCTTTTTGAGTTTATTTATTTTCTCCAGGTCTTTCACCTGGTTAAACTATTAAACTATTTTTATTTTGTAAGTTTTCCTTTGTTTTTTAACCTCCTTTTGAGGGACTTAAGCATTAAGTAGTTTTATATCACATTGGTCTAGTGCTATGTTGGTTTTCCTTATAATCCTCCTCTGATGTTGAAAACAATAATCAATTATTTTTTAAATTCTTTTAATTATTTAAAAGTATTTCTTCATAAAAAAGAAAAATGTAAAATTATGATAATTTAAAAAAAATCAATGTAATGTAAAACCATTGTATTTTATATGTAGGTCCTTCCAATGAAGAGTAAAAACCTCGTGTAGACCTTCAGAGAGTACTTCTCTCCTAGACCACACCATAATAATACTCCTTAAAGAATCCTCACTAGCACTAATTATTATTGCACTAAACCTTGATTGTTTTTTCCTGTCAGTCTCTCTGGATAACAGCGTCTAAATGTCAACATGCCCCGGGTTATTGCTGCTCCTGAACATAACAGGAGGTTCAATTGAAACTCTAAATGCAGGAATGTTATAAACTGTAGTGTTGTTAATAAAATTAGATGTAAGTAGTGGAGACAAAGATGGTAAACTAGTGTTTCCAGTGTGTTTGTGCATGCGTGTGCAGGTTCTTCATGCCATAAATCAGAGCCCAACAACCCAAACACCACTGCTGCAGTGACTCACTTGTTGCTCTTGCTACCGATATTAGCTGCTCTGTTTTGATATTATTAAAAAAGTAACGCTGGTGTTCTGTCAGGATTAAAGGGGAACTAAGCTTCGTCTCCCTGCAGGCTGCAGAACATGGAACTCATTTAATCCGGACAAATTTAAGCTCCATCTGTAGCGACACTGAACGTCCACGGGTTCCTTAATGTAGAAAAATGAGTCGTATTTTTAGTGTTTAGGCATCGACTTGGTACCGAAGTATCTGTTTGTGTTACATCCATCGTGATAAAACACTAGTCTGGTCCTTTTAAAGTATAGAGGTTGTCGTTTGTTAACTTTGATCCTGTCGGAGCGATATTATCAGATGAATCTGCACTTAAAAGTGACTTTCAGCTCATTGTTCAGCCGTCCAGCAGTAACTTTACTGCTCTGAAGCAGCATCACGGCTCTCATAGTGCAGTTTTTTAATGAATGAAGCTTTTAATGGTTCTGAAACTGTTTGAGTCTCACATCAGGTTTCTCTCTGCGCTGCTGCAGCTCGTCACCGTCGATCGCTGGATGTTTTCGGGGCTGACATCAGTGTGAAGATCCGCCTCGGGCTCACACTGTTCTGTGGCGTTCAGCAGTAAATTGCTGGGTAGGAAGCAGAACATGTGTGTTAGTGATGTCGTCATCGTGTGAAGGAACAGCTGTTTCTAGTGGCGCCTCAGAGGGAGAGAGAGAGAAACAGAAAAGAGAGAAATGGAGAGAGAGAAGGCAGATATTGAACAGAGTGACCCCAGCCTCACCTGCAGCCTGATTACATCTGTGTTTGTTGGATTTAGAGACAAATCTGAGCAAACAGCTTCTCCAAATGTGTTTTCTACCAAAAGGACCAAATGAAAGTTGTAGTATGAAAAGCAGAAGAACAAATCAAAGCTGCTGCATCACATTTATCCAAAAATCCTGCAAATCCAGTTAGTAAATGATCCTGTTGACTGATTTGCAGCGTTGCTTGGCCCAATAAAACCAGAGACGAGTCGGCCAACTGGACTATTTTCGTGGATATTAAGAGTTGCCTCACCAGGCAGAAATGTTTGGCATTTCACCTTCATTTTCACTAATAAAATTGTGCTAAATCCATTAAGAAGAATCATGTTTGATGAGGTTCAACTTGGACTTTATTGTCCCTTTGGGGGTACTCTGCCAAAACACTGCTTGTTTAAATTATAATTTTGAGTCTGGTGACTTTGTAAAGAGCATAAAGCCTTCAGATCCTTCCAAGTAGAAATAAACGGGACCGTCTCACAGCGAGGCAAAGCAGTGAAAATATTCTGAATATAGTGTAAATGAATGTCTTTCTGTTTAAGGTAGATCTCTCTTCAGCTCACAGCAGCTGTTGGTCCACCGATCACTTCATTACTTTGTTTTTTATTAGTTTGAAATTGTGCGACTTTCTGTCTGTGATCTGAACTAACGTGGCTCTCTGCTTTTCTAAACGTGGAACGTACAGACTGCGGTCAGTAGATAATGAGATATATATATAGGCCTTTATCGTATTCCAAATCTCCAAAACTATATTATGAATATACGTCAATCTCCTGTTAAATTTACGTATTCTAGTATTTGCTGGAATGTACATTGCAAAATGACTAACTAGCGCCCCCTAGAAAATTTCAAGCGCCTCACAAAATAGGATTTTTTACATAGACACACAACATTTGGTACATATGTGTATCATGGGAAGACGCACCAAAAAGTCTCTAGAACCAAAACCCAAAAACGACTTTTCATTATTATTATTATTATTATTGTTATTGGGGAACATTGCACACTACTGGGAAACTTCAGAATTATATAATCCTCAAATTAATAACCTTGATTAGCTTCTGTTTATTCCTGCCATTAACTGCAGGAAGACACTGACTATAGATACCAACAAACTTTAAAAAGGTGAACTTTAACTTGTTTGTTGACAGGCTGGTTAGTTAGTTGTGAGTTAATGAAGCTCTGGACTGGTTACAGGCTGGTTAGTTAGTTGTCAGTGTGAGTTAATGAAGCTCTGGACTGGTTACAGGCTGGTTAGTTAGTTGTGAGTTAATGAAGCTCTGGACTGGTTACAGGCTGGTTAGTTAGTTGTGAGTTAATGAAGCTCTGGACTGGTTACAGGCTGGTTGGTTAGTTAGTTGTGAGTTAATGAAGCTCTGGACTGGTTACAGGCTGGTTAGTTAGTTGTGAGTTAATGAAGCTCTGGACTGGTTACAGGCTGGTTAGTTAGTTGTGAGTTAATGAAGCTCTGGACTGGTTACAGGCTGGTTGGTTAGTTGTGAGTTAATGAAGCTCTGGACTGGTTACAGGCTGGTTGGTTAGTTAGTTGTGAGTTAATGAAGCTCTGGACTGGTTACAGGCTGGTTAGTTAGTTGTGAGTTAATGAAGCTCTGGACTGGTTACAGGCTGGTTAGTTAGTTGTGAGTTAATGAAGCTCTGGACTGGTTACAGGCTGGTTGGTTAGTTGTGAGTTAATGAAGCTCTGGACTGGTTACAGGCTGGTTAGTTGTGAGTTAATGAAGCTCTGGACTGGTTACAGGCTGGTTGGTTAGTTGTCTGACTGCTGTTGGTATTTTTGCCGCCTGCTGCTGGTTCGTTATGTAACTTCCTGTGCAGGAGGGAGGGTGTGACACGCTGATAAGAGGCGTTTTGTTCCAACCCGATTCACCTTTACACACACACACACACACACACACACACACACACACACACACACACACACACACACACTGTACACTTTATCTCTCTCTCCTCCACTTTCCGTTCCTCCTTGTCCACTCTTTGTTTCTCCCAAAGCAAACGTAAACCCTCCCCGCCCCCACGCCTCCGTTAGTGCCTCCCTATTGTTGCGTCTCCATGGCAACGGGTCAACAAATCAGCAGCAGCGGCAGGCCGGGAGGCTCAGACGCTGTTTATATGACGCAGAGCCGGCTGAATTAAACCGGGAGGTTTTGTGAATGGGTTTGTGGACAGATTAATCTGTGAATGAGAGGAGTTAGCGGCTGGTTAACGCTCCGCCTGCTGCAGCAGTCGGTCAGCAGATCAGACAGTTTCATCACTACAGAAACTCTGCCAACTACATTCTTCAACCTCTCACCATTCAGAGAGCTTTTGTTGGTTGTTTAGGGGGAGATAGCAGTCATTAATTCAATCACATCATTTAATAAACATGTGTAAAAGCTTCAGTAGCTTCAACAGGGTACTATACATAACATTTTAAATTTAAAAACATTATAAAAGGAACTTTTTTAACCGGTTTCTTGTCTGAATGTTGCCTGTAGGAAACATTGTTCCATTGAACCAACGACCCATTGGAATCAATGAACAGTCAGAGTGTATGAAACTATGAGAAATAAAGGGTTTACTCACCTATCAGTAGGAATATGTTTTTTTCCAGACGGAAAAGGGCCAGGAAATGTGTTTTGATGTTTTGAGATATTTTTTGTGGCGCAAATTCGCAAAATGGCAAAGCTTGGAAAAATCTGCAAAATAGTGTTTCAATATGGCCGCCTGGAGGTCATGTGACACATTAAAGCATCGCTATTGGTTCCCTAGACTCTTCCCTCTTTTTTAAAGTATCACATCACTCAAAAAGATGCATTATAGAAATCTGACAGGCCAATAATGGGGGCAACACCGACCATAGAGGGTTAAAACGCTCCACGACGGCCTCAGAAAAAACAAATTTAGGCAAGATTAAAGGGTTAAAAGTCCAAAACTGAGTAGTAACGCTGCACTAGAGCCAATCACCACACCAGCGTTTTCTGAACCATTTGTCGTTGATTTGTCTCTCAGAACTGATTTACTTCTTTAGATTCCTATCCATTAAAATAAACCCGATCCTCAGGACATTTCTCGTCCTGTTAGAGTTCTTCAGGTGTGTTTTTAAAGCTCCAGGGGAAACTTTCACCAGATCCTCTCTGTTTATTCTGGCGGGGAGCGGTCAGGACTCTCCCATCGGCTTTAACAAGGCCGGAACATTCCTTCAAGCCAAGGAGGAGGATGTGATTGATAGTGTTTGTCATTACCTGCCCAGGTGTGTGAGTGTGTGTGTGTGTGTGTGTGTGTGTGTGTGTGTGTGTGTGTGTGTGAGTTGGCATGCTGCTGCTGAGTATTTATGTTTGTGTTCTTTGGCCCAGACCCAGAACATTAGAGCATTACTTCACTGAGAGCCTGTAAACACATCCAGGGAAGATTTTTGTCTCTTTTGTTTCGTCATCTTGTGACCCAAACAGGCAGAAAGTTCTGGTCCCGAGACCCGAGAGGTCACGTGAAGCTTTCAGAAACAATGCAGAAGATTATTAGAGCAGCTAAAACCCTCTGACACACACACACACACACACACACACACACACATTCCCTTGCAAGGTTATAATGGTTTTGGATTTTTCATTAGTTTTAATTTTGTTGTGAGTTTTAGTTTTCAAATTCAGTTAGTTTTGATGAGTTTTTAGAGTGAGTTTGTTAGTTTTAGTTTAGTATTTATTTATTTTTGAAATGCTTTAGTTTTAGTTTAGTTTTTATTAGTTGTAGTGTTTTGTAATGGGGTATTTGTTGGGTGGGAGATTAAAAGAGGTCACAGTAAATTTTGCCTTTATTTCCTTTGTCTGATCCATCTTCATTATGTATGAAAAAAGTTGACAAAGACGAAAACGAAGGACATTTTCACTGTAATTTTAGTTAGTTTTGTAACCACAAAATACAGTTTCAGTTAATTATCATTATCATGTAACCTTTAACCCTTAAAACAAAGTCTGGAATCTAAAAGAAAAAGGCCTTTAAAGAAGTGAGGACCGGCTGAAATGTCCTCACTTTGCAAAAATGTCCTCACTCTGTTGGTTAAAAACGTGTTCTGGTCCTCACTATGTAGGAAGTACAAGAACACACACACACACACACACACACACACACACACACACACACACACACACACACAGCTGAGGTTGAGTCTCTGGATTCCATAAATACTTTGGTGTTTTTGTTGTTTTGCTCGTCTTCTATCAGTGTTTTGACGCTGCATTTATTTTTACCCCCTCTCTCTTTGTCTCTCTCTTACTCTCGTCCTTTATGGGAACAATAGGCTACCATGGCGATAGGCTACCATGGCGATAGGCTACCATGGCGATAGGCTACCATGGCGATAGCCTCGTTACTCACAAAACTGTGCCAGGAAGGACACACACACTCTCTCACTTACACAATGTTTAGCTGCCAGTCTCGTGTACTGAACTAAGTCCAGATCCAACATGTTAAACAGAAACATCAGATCCACCTTCAATAACCTGTCAACCCACCTGTTAACTGCTTTTATTACCAATACTGTTGATTTGAACTGATTGTTTTTCATCATTTTCACTGTTTTAACTGTAAAAACAATTCTTTGAGTACCATTTAAAGCGCTCTATAAATAAAATCTATTATTATTATTCAACCCAAACTACAGATCTCAAAGCTTTAGCAGAATAAACCAGAACATGTTGGGACTAAAGGTCCCCCCTCCTCCATCAGGACCCTCTGAGCTCCCACAATAATGTGACAAATGATTAACAGGACAGCAGAATAAAGAAACATGCATACTAAATGAACGTGTAATTATTCTTCTTTAAAGGTGAAATTTACCCTTTACTTTATATCGCATTGGTGCCAGGCAGGAAAAATTATATACCTTAATATTTCATTTATTTTGCATTTCAAGAATAATGTCAAACTTTCAGTATTAGTGCCAGACATGATGACAAATAAATCAGATTGTTTCGACTTTATTCTGATAATGCAAAATAAAATAATAATAATAATCTCACTTTTCTTCCCTTATGTTTCACCCTTAAACCATCCATACAAATTAATAAATGATAATTAATTATTTTTGTAAAAAGTAGCAGCAACACTAGGTTTTTCTTGGACCCTGTCCCGACCCGAGGTTAGAAACATTTCTCTCATATTTTTTGCCTTCTACTTTATTAAAACAGTGGGGAAAAGCACTTTTTGTTAGACCTGGTCATAAACCATAAACTTGTGCAACTGGTTACAATAAAGCAAAAAATATAAATTGCTTTGGTTTTAATGGGCCACAACCCAAAAACATGAGACCACTGCATCACAGGGAGGTGCATGAACTGTTTAAGTTAAAAAATAAAAAAAAAAGCTTGAACTAACTGAACCTTCAATGTTTGAATCTTATTATATTGAAAAACAATAACACAGCAGTATTTTTCTTTAACAAATAAAGGAAATCACAATGTCTGAGGTAGTTAATAAAATACTGAACTTAAAATAAATAGCAACAATTTACAGGACAAACTAACAAAAGAACTGCAACCATAAATAAAGTGTCGTTGGTTTCGTTATAGTGCAACATACAACTAGGGAGGGCATCGATTTTCGATATATTCGAATAGTCAT
>NC_081519.1:132500-142500 GCF_030273125.1 Centropristis striata | reverse complement strand
TGTAGTTGTTAGAGGTGGGGGAAATTTTTTTTTATTTTTTTTGCGTGGCAATATTATATTGATTCATGGCCTCCAAGTATTGATATTTAGCGTTCCGATGGCCAGCAGGCCGTCAGTATTTTTTCTTTTTTCCGGTTTTTGCAGGTTTGTGTTTAGGGAGATCCTGGAGATCCTGGAGATCCTGGTATCATATGAAAAAGAAGATCTAAGAAATCTATCGGCACCATGTGCGACAGGATAGTAGCTGCAAAGTTTCTCTTTTTAGGCTAATTTAATTTTGTGGACACAAAATGCAGTGAAGTTAAATCGCAATATATTGTATCGCGATACTCACACAAAATGCTTAAAAATGGCAATAATACCGTATCGTAACTAAAGTATCAGATTAAAATCGTATCGTGGGTCCGATACGCTGATTCACACCTCTAGTAGTTCATCCTAAAAACATTGAAGTGATTTTAAGTTTCAGTAATTAAAGTGATGTCTGGATGTTTTACCACTGATGAATAAATCCATCCATCAAATCACACTTGTGATAAGCAATATTTAACAATAAATGTAGATTAAATAAGCTGCAGCCTTCATGTGAAACTCTCTGAGATGATTTTCTGTCTCTCATCAGACTCTAAAGCCATCGTGGACGGGAACCTGAAGCTGATCCTGGGTCTGATCTGGACTCTGATCCTGCACTACTCCATCTCCATGCCGCCCTGGGAGGGCGAGGACGGAGAGGTAACCACCAGCTGATAGAAGCTTTTACCATCTCATGACTTCTGACAGCAGAAACGAGCCGCGTAACAACACAAACCACATGTTTTAGTGCCAAAGTGGCAAATACTAAATCTTTTTTTTCCTGCGATTCGTACTTCCTGTCAAACATTTGCAGCATTACTTTAAACAACACAACTAGATTAATTATTATTATTATTACAAAGCTCCACCATCAGAGTGGTGAGGCTCCTTAAAGAGGCAGTCACATGTAAACAAACGCGCATGTAAACAAACACGCATGTAAACAAACACGCATGTAAACAAACACGCATGTAAACGACGATATATCAAGTCGTGTCCATTTAACCCTTTGAAGTCTTTGTTGTCTTTTTGAATCATTCTGCTACTTAAAAAACGTTCTCATGCCATGTTGGTATCATGTTTTTCAGCACAAACTCACCTATACGACCTGATAATTTATTTTTCATATCGACTTATTGGATCAACATTTTGAACCCAAAAGAAACAAAAAAAAAAACAACAACATAAAATAGAATTTTTGAAAATGATTTTTTTCAGTGTTTTAGATGTTGGTTACAATATAACATATAAGATGTAAAATTATATGTATTGATACTAAATATATTTGACCTTATCTCTGGTTTAACTGGCCCATCATCATCATCATCATCATCATCATCATCATCAAACAAAGCTTTAGATAACGTTAGAGCAGGAAACACGCTGCTTCGTTTCTCTGTGAAGACGTCATGAAGGAATAATGCGCTGTTGGTTTCGTGGCCTCCAGAGGTTTAATATATCCAATAATAAGTCGATATAGTAATTACCGTGACAGGCCACAAATTAAACAGAAAATAAATGACTGCTGCACAAACACGACCCACTGTTGCTAAGCTCTGTTGTTGTTGTTGTTGTTGTTTACAGGCGGAGTCAAAGACACCGAAGCAGCGTCTGCTGGGCTGGATCCAGAACAAAGTCCCCGATATGCCCATCACCAACTTCAGCCAGGACTGGAGGAGCGGCAAGGCACTGGGAGCACTGGTGGACAGCTGTGCTCCAGGTACCAGCACACATTATTATTATTATATAATAATATTATTGTTATTAGTGTTCCAGTCTTCATGTGGAAAGGTTTTTATCTTTTTGCAGCAGAGCTCACCCTGTTGTTGTGTGTGTGTGTGTGTGTGTGTGTGTGTGTGTGGTTTGCAGGCCTGTGTCCGGACTGGGAGACCTGGGATCCAGTGAAACCAGTAGAGAACGCCACCGAGGCCATGAAGCTGGCTGACGACTGGCTGGGCATCCCGCAGGTGAGACGCTGGATTATTAATCTGTGTTTTGGGGGAGAAATGAATGCTTTGTTGTGTTTCTACTTGGACGATATTGTTGTTCACGTTAATATTTTTTTTAAAAGGTGATCAGAAAGGTAAAGATTCCTGAATAATCCAACTTTTATTATTCTCTCTCTGCTGCTGTGAAGTCGGTACTTTTCATTTTTATTGGTTCAAAGCTGATAGAAACGTTTGAATTAATATCAGTAATAAATAGTCTTGGAAGAAATTATAAGACCACCATTGTTTTCTTCAATTTCTTGTTAATTTGAATGCCTGGTACAACTAAAGGTACATTTGTTTAATTGATTTAAGAGCTAATATCTTGACATTTTCCATGGTTTTCTTGGTAATAACCAAAATCATTATCAAGAAAACCATGGAAAATGTCTCAATATCAGCCCTTAAATTAAACTCGTATCAGATATTTTTGTTGTTATCATTATATTTGTTCTTTAGTTGTACCAGGCATTAAAATGAACAATAAATTGAAGGAAACAAGGTGGTCTAATCATTTTTTCCATGACTGTAGACTTTATTTATCGACCGTGATCTGCAGTCCCTGTACGTTGCAGCTCCTTCACAATAAAAGCCTTCCTGCCATAGACTGAAAGTGTCCAATGCAAAGGAAGGGAGGCTTTTACTGTGAAAGGGCTTCAGGAGAGATATATGGGCTCGTTTTTGTGTCTTTATTTTGCAGTTAGTGAGCGGTTTAAGATAAAAACTATCGACATTGAAGCCAAAAAGGTTTTATTGCAAGTAAATCCAAAAGTTTTGCTTCCTGTTGAGCTGACTCTTGTGGGAGGAGCCTAATGCATATCACAAATGTATTTTACTTGCAATAAACCTTTTTTTCTTTGTTCTCGAACCAATTTAACCCCGTAGCGACGAAGCTTATATTCAGTGTTTGCAGCCTGATAACGATGCTAACATCTCATAGATTTAGATGGAAAACGTTTTCTGTGTTTCATGCAGCCCCCATTAGAATAAAAGAGAAGTGCTCTGCTGTGATTTTCCTCCAGAGGTCAAAGGTCGCTCACACAGATGCCGTTTGGCTTCCTGATTGTTCACTGCAGAGGAAACTCAGATTGTTTTTTACACTCTGGTCAGAAGCCGAGAGGATGCAACTCGAGCTGAAACGGAAATGTCCCGTAAGGATTTATGGAACAAATGGCTTTTCCCAGGAAATAATTAGTATAAGTATTTATGTCACTTTTGAGTGATTGGTTTAAAAGTCTTAAGTTCTTCTGCAGATGTTGGAGCTCATTTCAGCCCGTTTTCTACTTTCACTTCATCGTGAATAATAACCTGAGCTGTAGTTATAAAAAACACTTGGAGAAACTGATTTCATTAATTCCGGGTTGAGTGTTTTTGTGTCATTACGTTGTGCTTCCTGTCAGTCAGCTGACACCCACAGGAAGTTCTCCTCCAGAAACAACATCTGACTAACCTCAGCGTCACACCCATCATGTTCATTTATGCCATCATTGTTCGCTGGAAGGGCAGTTCACTCTGACACAATGAGGAGTTTAAATGCCGTTAGAGGAGTCACTGGTGGAAAATGTTGACCATGAAGTGGTCAGTGTGAGTTCAGCACCTCCTCCTCTCTCCTCCTCTCTCCTCCTCTCTCCTGCTGGCTCCCTTTGTCCTCTTTGGGCTCCTGACTAGTTCAGATGATGGGAAATCTGAATGTTGCAGCATAAAATGATATTTTTAGATGATACTTTGCAACAGTTTGGTGAAGGAACTCTCCTGCTTTAAAGAGAGTAGATATGAATGAATGTATTGATGCAGACGTCACCTAAAAAAAGGCCTAAAAATGTTCCACCCGTTTCTGTGAACGACATATTGACGTCCACCGATTTCTGTTGCTACCAACAGCCGTTTCATTTGACACTACAACACTTTTTCTCAACTGTATATGCATTGTGCAGCACATTTATTCGCTTATGTGTCAAAACATGGAAGTTCTGTGGTGGAGAAGAAAAATCTGTGGACATATCATTAACCCTCCTGTTATTGTGGGTCAAACTGACCCATTTCAAAGTAAAAAAAAAAACAACAACAAAAAAACATAAGTATTTTTTCGGGATGAAACTTTTTCTGCTTGGCTTAATAAGTGTAATCAACATATAAAATGAAAATGGTTCATTTGCATGTTTATATTACATTGATACTGTTCAATGGTCAATCTGACCCTGAACATTAAAGGTGTTAATTTATCAACTCACTCCATAAAAGAAAACATGTAAAAGTGTAAAATTAAAGATTTCAATAACTCAGTCTCATGT
Source organism: Centropristis striata (assembly GCF_030273125.1). Taxonomy (NCBI): domain Eukaryota; kingdom Metazoa; phylum Chordata; class Actinopteri; order Perciformes; family Serranidae; genus Centropristis; species Centropristis striata. The sequence goes on along the minus strand of NC_081519.1, from coordinate 138,149 downwards.
AAAACTATTTTACATGTAGGTCTTTCCAATGTACATTAAAAAAAAAAGTTTTAAGGTGCATTTTTTTTATTGAAAATGAGTGAATTATCCTCATTGAACCCGATCCATGAGAGGTAAAGAATACCACTGCACTAAATATTGATTAAAACGGACAGTAATAGAGTTAATCATGAAATATAAACAATTATTATTTGGCTTTTTTGAATAATTCTACAAGTCCCGGGTCAAATTTACCAACAGACATTATTGCTGTTCCTGAGAAACGAACAGGAGGGTTAATATAGCGAACACATTAATGAGTATAACATTTTGAGTTTGGGCCTTTTGTTTGGACGGTTGAAGTACGTTTTGTGTCGGTTTCTGTTTCTTGCCTGGAGCGTCTGCTTCTCCATCATCTGCTGCAGGTGATCTGTCAGTAGCCAGGTGGGTAAAGAAATGTTTTCAGTTTGTTGTGGAAGAAGTTGACTGGAGCACATCTGGCTCCTCTGAGAGGAAGGTGACCTCCGGCCGTGGTCACACTCGTCTCTCCAGTGTGACGTTTGTGATTCGATGTGCCAGAACTCAGATCTCAGTTGTTTCTGCTTACGTGTTTCCACACTGAGACTCTTGTGGATTTAATGAGCCCAATTAAATTCACATGTGATGATGGTGGTCCCCATAGTAACATTTCATTGTGGTGAGAGCATTTTAAAACTTGAGCTCAGTGTATAAAATGACTTCTAGGATAATCACAGCCTCATGAAACTTTACAACCAAACTAGAGACCTGGAGCATTCAGAGGATGTGCAGCTTTCCTACACACAGTCATGGAAAAAATATTACACCATTGTTTTCTTCAATTTCTTGTTAATTTTAATGCCTGGCACAACCAAAGGTACATTTGTTTGGACAAAACCATGGAGAATGTACGGTGGCCCTGAAGTGCAAAACACACCAGCAATTAATCAGAATGGAAAGGGAAGGTACATATTGGACTGATCCTCCTCCTGATTGGTTCCTGCCCTCATGTGTATATATATAGTGCGTCCATATTGTGATATTTATGGTAAATTCATAAAGCTTGTTCAAAGCGAGCTGACATGAAGGATAAACACTTTACTGTCATTCTTTCTCACTTTGCAGTATAAAACTCTTACCTGCAGAGAGGAGATGAAGTGTTAATGTGTGAATTGCTGGCGCGTTGTGTGAATTGCTGGCGCGTTGTGTGAATTGCTGGCGCGTTGTGTGAATTGCTGGCGCGTTGTGTGAATTGCTGGTGGTGTTTGCACTTCAGGGCCACCGTAAGAATGTCTAGATATCAGCTCTTAAATTAAACTCTTATCAGCTATTCTCCAAAAATCTCCCAAAAAATCTCCAAAATGTCAAAAGTTGTTAAAAACAGAGTTTCAGCATGGATTATTCTTTGGTGTTCCTCAAGGTCTTGGTGTGGCCTTGGCTTAAAAAAAGGTTAAATTTAGCACCAAATTGTGCAACAAATTGTATTAAATCTGCTGCAGCAACTTATGACACATAAGGGAGGATGGAAACATTAATGTATTGTATCATAATGTTGCAAGTCTGGATCTAGATGAGGAACTTCAGCTTTCAGTGCTCCCACGTTGACTCATTTCTCGGCCTGGTCACAGTAACAGCACTAATCTGCTCTTACAGATATTAAGGTGTGAACCAAATGTATTTAAAACAATTCTTAACTCTTTGTGTGTGTGTGTGTGTGTGTGTGTGTGTGTGTGTGTGTGTGCGCAGGTGATCCGTCCAGAGGAGATCATTAACCCCAACGTGGACGAACAGTCGGTGATGACCTACCTGTCCCAGTTCCCCAAAGGAAAACTGAAGCCAGGAGCTCCACTTAAACCCAAACTCAACCCCAAGAAGGCCCGCGCATACGGCCCAGGTACACACACACACACACACACACACACACACACACACACACACACTCTGCTCATCATTCAGTACATTTACATGACACTTGGAAAAAACAAATTATTATTGCCTTAATCTGACTATAACTGGACAACTGGAGTGCAAGTAAACGTGTAAGTCCGACAGATGTCGGAGTTCTCCATCTCTGATTAAGACATCCAGTTTATGTGATTGGGATTGGACATTCGATTGCATTTATGACAAGACAACGCATGTGTGCATGCTCCACCCCCCCACCCCCCACGCTGGTGTACGACCCCGGAACAAAAACATCCAAGAAAGCCGGTGGCAGTAGCCGCTCGCAGTAGCCGGTCACATTAGCCGCTCGCAGTAGCAGGTCACATTAGCCGCTCGCAGTAGCAGGTCACATTAGCTGCTCACAGTAGCAGGTCACATTAGCCGCTCGCAGTAGCAGGTCACATTAGCAGCTCGCAGTAGCAGGTCACATTAGCCGCTCGCAGTAGCCGGTCACATTAGCTGCTCGCAGTAGCCGGTCACATTAGCTGCTCGCAGTAGCCGGTCACATTAGCCGCTCACAGTAGCAGGTCACATTAGCCGCTCACAGTAGCCGGTCACATTAGCTGCTCGCAGTAGCCGGTCACATTAGCTGCTCACAGTAGCCGGTCACATTAGCTGCTCACAGTAGCCGGTCACATTAGCCGATCGCAGTAGCCGGTCACATTAGCTGCTCGCAGTAGCCGGTCACATTAGCCGCTCGCAGTAGCAGGTCACATTAGCTGCTCGCAGTAGCAGGTCACATTAGCTGCTCACAGTAGCCGGTCACATTAGCTGCTCGCAGTAGCCGGTCACATTAGCTGCTCACAGTAGCAGGTCACATTAGCCGCTCACAGTAGCAGGTCACATTAGCTGCTCACAGTAGCCGGTCACATTAGCTGCTCGCAGTAGCCGGTCACATTAGCTGCTCACAGTAGCAGGTCACATTAGCTGCTCGCAGTAGCCGGTCACATAAGCCGCTCGCAGTAGCAGGTCACATTAGCTGCTCGCAGTAGCCGGTCACATTAGCTGCTCACAGTAGCCGGTCACATTAGCCGATCGCAGTAGCCGGTCACATTAGCCGATCGCAGTAGCCGGTCACATTAGCCGCTCGCAGTAGCCGGTCACATTAGCCGCTCGCAGTAGCCGGTCACATTAGCCGCTCGCAGTAGCAGGTCACATTAGCCGCTCGCAGTAGCCGGTCACATTAGCTGCTCACAGTAGCAGGTCACATTAGCAGGTTGCATTAGCCCGTCAGTAGCGACAGCACAAAGTGTGGAACAGAGGTCAACAGAAAGGGCGCCGTATTAACCTGCTTAAACAACGCATATCGCCACCTAGTGTTGAGGAGGAGGACACGTTCCCGTCAGTTATTCTAATTTCTCAGTTGCATGTAAACTGGGACAAGGACAGAAGTCCGATGAGACGCCATAGTCGAATTATAAGCATAGCTCGATTAAACGATGAGAGTGTCATCAGGGTTTTGAGCAGTTTTTTTTTTTAACAGCTGGTTGCTGATTTAGTGAAACAAGAGCTTCTGTGTTTGACTTTCAGTGTGTGTTGGTTAATGGGAACACTGGAAACACTGGTCTGTCTGACAATGTGAGGAAATGAGCAGCTGTTAGTCTGAACACACACACACACACATTCTGTAACAATAAGGAGGAAATACCTAGAAATGGTGAGAGGCAACACTACAGGCGCACACACACACACACACACACACACTTTAACACACACACACACACACACACACACTATGCACACAGTTGTAAAATTCTGTCTCTCAGTATAAAACCCGTCTGATAAAGTTTATGTCACTCATGGACTCATTTCCATTCAGTTAAGTTTAAGTGATTATTTGAATTATTAAGTCATCCATAGATTGTTATTTTAATATATATAGATTAATATACATAGATTTATAGATAGTCTATAAAATGTTAAGAAAACAGTAAAGTAGCCCATAACTATCCTGCAGATGGTGTCTTAAAACGGCTTCTTTTGAGTTTTTATGCAGTAAAATATCATAATAATGCATACTTACTTCATTAATCCTTGCAGGAAATTTCTGTTACAGCAGCTTAACAAATAAAGGACAGGAAGTAAAAATATATGATGAAAAACAGCAAATACTGATTAATATCTGTAAACATGCAGCTGTTAGTGATTGACACTAACATCTCTCCGTCTGTGTTGTTTTCTGTGGCAGGTATCGAGCCGACGGGGAACAGAGTGCTGCGTCCCGCCGTCTTCACCGTGGACACGTTCAGCGCCGGCCAGGGTCAGGTGACCATCTACCTGGACCACCCCGACGGCACCCGGGAGGAGGTACGCAACACCTCATCCTGTCCCTGACCCGTTTATAGTCATCTGGTCCCAGGATCTGAGGCCTTTTCTAGAAAAAGTTAAATACAGTTGATAGCTGAAAATCTACAGGAGCATCTCAATACATTAGAATATGATGTAAAAGTTAATTTCCAGTAGTTCAAGTCAACCAAGTATTGAGTCATATAGATGACATACTTTTCAGAGGCCAACATTTACATATTTAACATACTTTTTATGTATATATACTTGTATATGTATATACTTTTTGTACTATTATTTATTTTAACTTGTCATGAATCAGTGCCATTCTAAAGAAGCTTGTCTAGGACTGATATTTGTATTTCTGTGTGTGTGTTCAGCTGAAGGCGGAGCCCAACGAGGGCAAGAAGACGTTCAGCGTCACGTACATTCCTCAAGTTGTTGGAAGTCACAAGGTAAAAATCATTTTTCATTCTGTAAACAAGTTAAAAAAATAAAACACTTACTCTGGAGTTATTTAAAAGCTTTAAAAGCTTTTAGCTTGATTCAAAGTGTATCTTTGTCTGTTTAAACATGGTGACTGTTGTCTTTGTTTCCTAGGTGACGGTGATGTTCGCAGGCCAGCAGATTCCCAAGAGTCCGTTCGAGGTGAGCGTGGACAAGGCGCTGGGCGACGCCTCCAAGGTCACGGTCAAAGGCCTGGGCATCGAACCCGTGGGCAACATCGCCAACAAACCCACGTACTTCGACATCTACACTGCAGGTCAGAGACACAAACGACCTCCGACCCCGAGACGACGCTGCACACGCCGTGTCAGCGTTGTGCTCGTGTGTCCAATGACAAGAAACAGTCGAGAACTGTCGATGAAATAGACATTTACAATGAAAAATGATATAGAAGTTATATAAAGTGGGTGTTTTAAATTCAAATTAAACTTCCTTAAGACCTGTGAACAAATGTTTTGAAGGTTAACTTGTCTCAACTCCAACTAAAGTCTTTTTTTAAACTGCCAAAAACACATTTATCATGTAAGGAAACCGGCATTATCGTCAGAGTTTGAACTTTCCGACGGTCCTTGAATCAGTCTCCGTTAGAAAAAGTGACCAGATCCTGTTAAAAACATTAAATTCTCCTCAGAGACACTGAAGACATGATTGATTCTGCTGAGACCAACGGTTTACACAGAGCAGAGAGGAGAGGACAGGAGAGGCTGTTTACACAGAGCAGAGAGGAGAGGACAGGAGAGGCTGTTTACACAGAGCAGAGAGGAGAGGACAGGAGAGGCTGTTTACACAGAGCAGAGAGGAGAGGACAGGAGAGGCTGTTTACACAGAGCAGAGAGGAGAGGACAGGAGAGGCTGTTTACACAGAGCTGAGAGGAGAGGACAGGAGAGGCTGTTTACACAGAGCTGAGAGGAGAG
>NC_081519.1:117500-127500 GCF_030273125.1 Centropristis striata | reverse complement strand
AGACGTGGCTCTGATTACTCTGATTACTCTGATTACTCTGATTACTCTGATTACTCTGATTACTCTGATTACTCTGAGCTGAATGCATGGGAATGAATCAAGATCTGGTTCTTCCTGTGGGGAATTTAAACATCTGAACCAGATTTCTGAACTCGTTGTTGGAGCAGAATTTAGTGATAAATGCATTTAATCTCATATAGAACCTTCACATTAAAAAAAGTCATTGTTTTGTTATTGAAAAGCTTTTATTATGAAGTTTTTGTCAGCTGCAACTTCTACACAGCTGAAACTGAACATGAAACAATAAAAGAATAGCGACAGAGGAGAAAAAACGAAACTTCAAGACACAGAGATTCAGTTAGAAGCTGCAGAAGAACAGAGAGCTGAAGATACAGAGACTTTTAAAGACTTGTTTCTCTCTGCTCTCCTGCACAGACAGGAATTAAAAGTTGCAGGTTGCAACATTAAAAATTGTTGTTGCAGGATCCAGTGAAACACATTTCACTTCCTATAGAGCCTTCATATTAAAACGGCCATTGTTTTGTTATTTAAAACCTTTTTTATTATGAAGCTGCACAATCAGGAATTATTGAGTTTTCCTCTGCAGCAACTTAACACGACTCAGCTGAATCCAGACATGAAACAGTAAAATAAAGCAGAAATCTGTAAGAACAAACAGCAACAGAGGAGAGAAACTAAACTAAACACAGATTCAGTTTGGATCTTCAGCTCTCTGAACTTTAGCAGCTTCAGAGGTTTAAAGACTTGTTTCTCTCTGCTCTCCTGCACAGACATGCATTAAAAGTCGCAGGTTCCAACACATGTTAGCATGAGGACAGATGCCTGATGACTCAGCAGCGTTCATGGGGATGAATCACAGTCTGGCCTTTTCCCCGACGGACTAGAAAACATGCTACATTTGTGTTTTTTTACAAAGAAAACCTTAAAAATAAAAGTTTCTTCCTGCTGAAACTTCCTTCAGCTGCATCAGCCTGAAGTTGTTCTGTGATCCTTCTGACAGAATAACTGCAGTTTAACCTCCTTGGTGAAGCTAATTACAATCAATTATACATAATTATATTATTATTATCCTTTGCTATAGTAACAGAAGTCGCAGCAGTAGAGGAGGAGAACTTTTAGAAAAAACAAACAGACAAAATTGAAGGTAAAATGAAAAAGTCAAGGTCCTCGTGTGTGTAATGAAGACGGTAAATCCCAACAGACAGTTTTATTTGGTGTGAAGCTAGTTTCCATCTGAACAGACACACACACACACACACACACACACACACACACACACACACTTGCAGCAGTAACGGCTGAAGATAGTATTTCAGCTCTGAGGTTGTTGGTGTGTGTGTTGACAACCTCACAGATGATGTCATGCAGTGTGCCGTCTTACCCCCCTACACACACACACACACACACACACACACACACACACACACACACACATAGAAAGTCACAGAGTGTGTTTCATGTATATGTTGCAGCGTCCCCACAGAGCTGTGGACTCTGTGATTTGTATTTATTCTGACAGTTTTGTTCTTTTCTTCTTGTTCCAGTATGTTCGATGTGTCCGTGGGTCAGGAGGCGGGGCCTCAGCAGATCCGGGCGTGGGGTCCCGGCCTGGAGGGAGGCATTGTGGGTAAACCCGCCAAATTTGTGGTGGAGTCTGTCGGCACCGACGTCGGAGTGCTGGGTGAGTTCATGTTTGGTTTTAAATGATTGATCAGGATTAAATGCTGTTATTATAAAAAATAATAATAATAACAATAGTCATTTTAATAATAATAATAATAATTGTAATAATCGTAAAAATAATGAATTTATGAATAAAAAATAATTAATTTAATTAGTAATACATTTTAAAAATAGCAAAAAATACATTAATTAAAATACATTATTATTATTATTATCATTAATAATAATATATAATAAAATATATAACAATATTAATAAATAAATAAAAATACATAATATATATATCAATTATATATATTTATATAAATAATAAAACATGGTTATAATAGTTAAAATAATACATTAATGAATAAAAAATGCATTAATTAATTTAATTAATAATACATTCTAATAAAGTAAAAATTATAAATTAATGAATTTAATTACATTATTAATAATAATAATAATAATAATAATTAATGAAATATATAACAATAAATGAATAATAAATAATAAAAATGATGATGCATTTCTTTATATAGCATCTTTAAAAAAAAAAAAAGAGCGTTACTAAGTGTTTTAACAGACAGACCACGGAAACAACCGAACAAAAGCAAAACAAGACGAAGATGCAGAAGAATAGCAGGCAGAAGACAGATTAAAGAATTAAGACAGAAAAATAAAAATAACTTCTCCACGTTCCTCGCTGGTTGATCTTCAGGTTTCGCCATCGAAGGACCGTCTCAGGCGAAGATCGAGTGCGAGGATCAGAACGACGGCTCGTGTGACGTCTGTTATTGGCCCACGGAGCCCGGAGAGTACGCCGTCCACGTGACCTGCGACGAGGAGGACATCGAGCTCAGCCCCTACATGGCAACCATCGTCCCCGACAACGGCAACAACCACGCCGACAAGGTCAGTCAGTCAGAAAACCAAGTGATGGACGGAAACTCTGATTCAGAAGCTGTTGTGATGTTGTCTGATACTGATCTGTTGATCTCTGGTTGAGGACTCTGTAGTAATGAGTTCTGGTTCTGGTTCTGGTTCTGGTTCTATGGTTCTGGTTCTGGTTCTGCAGGTCCAGGCTGACGGGCCGGGCCTCCAGAAGACCGGCTGCCTCTTCAACCAACCGGCCGAATTCACCGTCAACGCCAAGGACGCCGGGACCGGACCTCTGAAGATCACGGCTCAGGTGAGACACACACACACACACACACACACACACAAAATTGAAAATTTGCAAACTTAAGATATGTTTTCTGTACTGTGGTTTTCTTGATAATGATTTTGGTTTTTATCAATAAAACCATGTTAAATGTCTAGATATCAGCTCTGAAATTAAACTCTTATCAGCTGTTTTTGTTGTTATCATTATATTTGTCCAAACAAATGAACCTTTAGTTGTACCAGGAATTAAAATTAACAAGAAAATAAAGAAAACAAAGGTGGTCTAATCATTGTTTTCATGACTGTATATTAAGTCTGCAAACCTTGAAACTAACATTTGAATGCAGCTTCATGTTTGGACTTTTATTTCTATTTCAGGAAGCTTTTGACTATATTTTTAACTGTCTGTCTGTCTGTCTGTCTGTCTGTCTGTCTGTCTGTCTGTCTGTGTCTGTGTGTGTCTGTCTGACTACCTGTCTGTCTGACTACCTGTCTGTCTGTCTCTGTGTGTCAGGATGCGGAGGGCCTCCCGGTGGAGGTGAAGGTTCGCAGTAAAGGCGACGGTCTGTTCTCCTGCTGCTACACGCCGGCGTCTCCTCTCAAACACACCGTGTCCGTGGCGTGGGGCGGAGTCAGCGTCCCCAACAGCCCCTTCAGGGTAAGCAGCCAATCACAGCAGCCCGTTAATGAAACAGGAAGTGGTGCCCCGCCCCGCCCCGAGGAGCCGCTGGAGCCCAAAACGGCTAAAGTCGTCCAATCAGAAGCTCTCGTTCAGCTCGAGAGCGTCCGAACCGTCCAATCAGAGCCGGCGGTTTCAGAGGGAGGCTTTAAGAAATGTAAAGATTTAAGATCTAAAACTAAGAAGCCTCTGATCATCATCACCACGTACAGCGAGGAGAGATACAGCTGCTAGTGTAGAAAACACAAGTCATTTCCTTTTTATCTTTAAAGGAATAAATCGATTAAGAAAGAAAAAGGGTGAGAAAAACACCTTAAAATCTTAAATTCTGTAAAAGAAAACTACTCTAACAACAATCAGAAGATATTTGATTAAGTGAAAATATCAAGAATCTCTCATAATGAAGGTTTTAATGACTTTAACATGTTGGAAAATAATAGAACCTGAAATCCTGAAAACTTGTTAACTTCTTAAAAATATTACGTTATCAACAAATTCTTCAATATTCTGAGGAGAATAATAATAATAAGAGTCCTCAGGTTTAGTTGCGTCTGTGAGTCAGTTTATGTGCCAAAAGTAGATCGATATCACAATAATCATACTGAATATTACTGTTTTTTTCTAAATCTCTGAACTTGACTTTCATATGAAAACATTTCCTGACATAATAACATAAATAACACGTAGAAATGTTTTGTTGTGACTGACGTCCATATATGATCAAAAATTGCACTGTTGTGTTTTGATTTTCACATTTTTCTATGTAATAATAATAATAATAATAGTTGATTCACCAGCCTGTAACTTCTGTCTGCACTGTAACAACCTCACTCTGATTTAAATTCATTTTCTTTTATTAACTGAAGTTGTATTAATGTAGATTAATCTGCACTAACCTCTTTTTCTGCACTGGAACTCTTTTGTCTTTCTGTGTTTTTTAACACTTTTTCTTTGTGTTAGTGCACCAGAACTTCACTAATCTGAACCTTTCTGATCCAAGATACGAACAAACAAGAGCTAAAACATAACTAAAGATGGAGAACATCAAGTAACACTAGAACTACTAAATGTTTTATATACTTTAAATCCCCAGTCCAGATCTGAAGCCTTTATTATTGGCTGTTTGACTCTGAGTCGCCTTAAAAAATAAATAAATATGTAGATAAATGATGTAGCTGACACTTTGAAACAACAGTTGTAATCTTATTGTTCTGACACATCTTTTTAATTATTATTGTATTACATTTTTAAGCTTAAATTTTGACCCGAAATAAAATTAACAGGACAAAAAATATGCCAGGATACCACTCATTTGGCATTTATTTGGTAAATCTCAACTTTAAACATGGAGAGTCAAATATTAGCAGCGGAGGAAAGTAACTAAATACATTTTTCTCAAGTACTTTACTTGAGTATTTCTATTTTATGAAACTTTAAACTTATACTTCACTACATTTAAGGCAAATATTGCACTTTTTACTCCACTACATTAACGTTACGTTACTTTTCAGGTTAATATTTAACATTAAAACATGATACATTTAAAATAATTTGTTAAACCTCATAACAGTATATTAAGTATTAAAAATTAGTCCTTCTTTGAGAAAACTAAAATGCTGCTTACAAAAATGTAAAATAATAATAATCCAATAATATATTTGGAATATATAAAACAATCTGAGTGGGTCCATTCTGCATAACGAGTGCTTTTACTTTTGATAATTCAAGTACATTTTCTGATACTTTTGTACTTTTACTTCAGTAGTTTTGAATGCAGGACTTTTACTTGTACTGGAGTAATTTCACAGTGTGTATTAGTACTTTTACTAAGTAAGAGATCTAAAAACTTCATCCTCCACTGAATAATACAAATAATAATGTAATGGCTGTAAAAACAAAACAAAAAACTGATAGAACAGCGTTAAGTTAATGTCTAACATGACAAAAAACATTGTTTGTCTGTCAGCTTTTGATGTTTTGTGATTTGGTGTCCAATTGAGAGCTCAATGAACAATGTTTAATAAAATACAAGTTAATCAAGACAACATCTGGAGTACTTTGACAAAATGTAAATGTTCTATTAATATTAAAGAATAAATAATGAAAAGTTAGGGGATCTATGACGGAGCCCTGTGGCACTCCAGATGTTTCTGTGGTGATTTTAAGGTTCAGATCAGTGAAACTCTGCTGGCGTCTTCACAGCACGTGGTTTAGAGATTTCATGAAGTAAATCTTGTTTCTTTTGAATTAAAACCTTTTCAACATTCTCTATTAGAACTGAAATTTAGTGAGAAGTGAAACATGAATTATATGTTGTTATAATAATATGATTTATGGTGATCTGATTACAGCATTGTTTTATTTAATTAAAGCCTACTTAAAAACTTGACAAAGAGATGTAGAACAGGAAACAACTTGAAGGTTTTTATTTCTCAGTAATTGGTCTCTTTGCACTGTAACCACCTATTAATTCTTAAAATCACAGTTTGAGTGATTTGTTGGCCTTGCTCTTATCGCTGAGAGGTTTCTGCCTTTGTTCATCAGCCGTCTTCCCTTTTTAAAAGAATATAGTTCCACCTGCGGGGCTAATCAGGTCTTAGAGATGTCTGGATTTGTGATTAAGCGGCATTCAGGAATTCATGATGATGCCAGAAGGCTTCAGGAGCTGGCAGTTTGTTTTCTTTGTGTTGAAATATTGGACACACAAAGTCCCAAAGTTCTAAGATAGAAGAACTCTTCAGACAAGACAAGTTGATGCAGTTTTAAAGACTTTGCTAAGTGAAAATGTGATGCAATCATCAAGCAAGAAAATCAGTTGTTAGGTTGTTTTTTAGTGTTTTTTTTAGCACAATTACTAAAGAACATTTTGCACAATAAAATGTTTCTTCTGGCTGAGATGGAAGTATTCATGCTGGTCCAGAGAGGTTTGTACTTGTCCACAGAGGATTCTTCCATGTTTGGAGCTGATGTCTTTGTGATGAGTCAGCAGGCTTGTTGTGATCTGCAGCAGCGCTGCACCTTCCTCCACCTTCCTCCACCTTCCTCCACCTCTAATGTTGATACAGTAGATGGATGGAAGTCAACAGGCACACCCAGCTGGGTTTCCTCCCAGTAACAGTAGGAAGGTGAAGAAGACAGGCTCATGGTGGAAACCTGACCTGACCCGACTTGTAACTAATATTCACGCTGGGCTGGAAAAAAGAACACGTAGCTTCTTGTTCTGTGTTGTATTAAACAGAGAATATTTACCTGCTGATGAGGCTTTTTTAATGCTAGTGCTCTGTTGGAAACCATGACTTCTGCTTCTAAACACCTGAAGTAAAAGGATATTTCTTCGCTGTGTTTGTTTCTGGTGTGAGTTCCAACGTTGAACACTCAAAAGGGAAAATGTTCACGAGGAAACCAGAAGAATCTGCTGAGCTCATTTGTGTTTTCTCTTGCAGAATATTCTGATCACTCTGACTGGTTTCTCTTACACCTCAGCGGGTTTAATAGCATAACTGACGTCCAGTGCAACTCAGGAAAGTCAGATCAAACTAGAATATTAATACAGGGGGCTGCAGGAATGAAAAACACAAGGTCTGCACAAAACGTATTGTATTTATTATATAAAGATATTAATCCTTCAAATGTTCAATGTGTTTCCCCAGCCATTCACACATCTAAGCACCACTAAAATAATTCTGGAATAATCCTTACTGTATACCTGGTTTTGCAGCCCTCTGTTCATATATAAATATAGTAAAATATGAATCAAGATCCTGTTTCTCTCCTCAAATAACAAACATTTTAGTGACGGTTTACCTGTAATTGGAGAAAGTTCGCCGTGTGTCACTTAGCTACGTCACGTTGTTGATCTGATTGGTTGTCGGTCTGTACAGAAGCATTTCTGGTGATAAAGCCACATGGGAACTGTAAATGAACTGAGAAGCTCCAGACACATTCGCGATTTAGTGTGACAATGAAAAAGTAGCAAACACCTAAATCTGCAGGGAAAAGTTGACAAATTGTTTGTCTATTGGCCTGAATCAAACCATGATAAACAAAGTAATCATGTCGTTTGTTTTGTTTCATTAGAAGTTTTACTTTCCCTCCTTCAGTCGAACGCTCCTTCACTAACTATCAGACGGCTGATAAACAAACTCAAACTGCTTTAAAACTTCAAAAATGATAGAAAAATATTTTTGAAGACAGAAGTTTTGTTCCTGAACTTGTTTTCTAAAGGTTCATTTAGTTAGAGGTTTTGATTGCATGCTTTTTTTTTTTTAACGATTGAACGTTTTGTTTTTTTCAACATTGATCTGTAACTAACATGTTGACTAAACTTCACCAGCTGTACTAAAACCTGATTTCTACCTTAAATCAAAGTGGAAGTTAGTTGGGTTTAAAAATAAATTTTGACATTTCATTTAAAGGTTTTACTGTGTTGTTTGGTTCATTTTCTTTCATGTTTGCTGACTTGCATGATGTTGTTTTTATTATTATTATTAGTTCACGTTTTGGTCTAATGTTATCAACCAGAAATAAGTTTTATTGTCTTTGATAATATCATTTTAATTGTGGCATTTCAAATAGAAATAGTAGAAAAAATGAAGAGGATACAATTTGTTCATACAATATTGTGTTACTGTGTGTGCTAAATTAGTGTTCTATGTTCAAGGCTGTTTGACTTGTGTTTCTTTTACATAAATATGTGATTTTTATGCAATATAAGTCTTTAAAATGTTTGGGGAAGACTTTTTTGCTGACTCTGCAGGATTCAAACAATTTTGAACCTGTTCGTCTCTTTATGGTTGCAAACATGCTGCTATAATAGATAAAACTAGGGCAGCTTCCTTTTTAAAATCCATTTAAAAAAACAAGAAATACAAAACAATACACAAATATAAATAAATGTATAAAATGTAATGAAAAACTTTTGTGCATTTCTGATTTATATTAACTGACCACTTTTATAAACGGTAATATCTTGAGTTACAAATCTGCCACAATAACACAAAATATTCCTGTACAGAATGTTTTTTTTACCTCTTGATGAAGTTTTATAATCAATCGGTAGTTTCAGCCTCTTAAGCTGTTGATGGAAAGTCAGACAACACTTAAAAAACTGAAGCGAAATGTATTCAGTCGTAGACTTTCATCAACAAAAAGGCTTTAAATTCACCATTCTTACCCAAACTACAATAGTGTGCCACTTCTGTGTTAATATTGTTTAGGGTAAACAAACAATTTGAGATATACATGTGAGATTTGGTACTGTAAGTAATACATAAAGACTGAAAAGTAGGGGATCCATGATAGAGCCCTGTGGAACTCCACATTTTAGTTTTCACTGTTTAAAATAAGAAACCTAAAAAACAGATTACCTTCTTTGTTGTTTTTAACATCACAGGGTCTGAGTATGAATATTTCCTGACAATGATGTACAAACAACATGTTGGGACACTTGAATAACCTTTAAACAATGTAAATAAGTGATGTCACTTCCTGTCGTGGTGCTTGCAGGTGAACGTGGGTAAAGGCAGCCACCCCAAGATGGTGAAGGTGTTCGGTCCTGGAGTGGAGAAAACCGGACTGAAGGCCAACGAGCCCACACACTTCACCGTGGACTGTTCAGGAGCTGGAGACGGTAACACACACACACACACACACACACACACACACAGTGATGATAATAAAGACAGGAAATACCCCACAGACAGTTTTATTTGGTGTTAAAGTCGTTTCCATCTGTGTCAGAACACAAACTTTAAATGTGCAGACAAACTGCGACCTTTTATATCATCTGTGAGTGATTCTCTCTCACACACACACACACACACACACACACACACACACACACACACTTCTTTCCCCCTGGTATGTGCTGGCGATGATCTCAAGGCAGAAACATCCTGACGGGAAATTCATCTCTGACCTTCCTGAGTAGAACACACACACACAGATACACACACACACACACACACACACACACACACACACACAAAGGATCACGCTTCTTCACCTGCCTGAACAAACCAAGTACTAAAAAAACCATATACGACACGTAAAGGCTAAAGGTTTTAACTTGTGCCACCAGAAGCAGCAGAACTATTTTTTATTGCAACATGGTGACTGTAGCTTCATCAAGAGGAGGCAAAGATCCGTCGTTGAATGAACTCTAGAGGTCATGATCTATTTATAGTGTAATTAAGTTGCTCTAGGTATAATTTACCAATAGAAAAAGTAGATTTAATGCTGCTGTGGGTCACTAAATAAACTCAGAGTTCTGATTTGGAGTAATGTATGATGAGGTGCAGCTGCTGCTCCAGACTGCCACCAACAGGCAGCGAGCTGTTGATGTTTAATGATCCAAACGAAACAATATCACTTCACCTGAAGCTTTTATTTCTGGTGCTTCTTGTTTCCTGTGTGATGATGTAAGAACACACCTGGAGCAGGAGCTGAAGGCTGTCACAGTTTCCTGCTTCA
>NC_081519.1:52500-112500 GCF_030273125.1 Centropristis striata | reverse complement strand
TGGACGACCTGGAAGGAAGTAAGAAACCTTCTCTGATCTCTGCTCCCAGACAACTTTCTGTCACACTTGGACAACTCAAAATGACACGTTAAATACGTACAGTCATGGAAAAAATGATTAGACCACCATTGTTTTCTTTGGTTTCTTGTTCATTTTAATGTCTGGTACAACTAAAGGTTCATTTGTTTGGACAAATATAATGATAACAACAAAAATAGCTGATAATAGTTTAATTTTAGAGCTGATATCTAGACATTTAACATGATTTTCTTGATTATAACCAAAGTCATTATCAAGATAACATTATTTTGGGTCATTTTGTCTTTTTTGATAATTTTTACATCTATTTTTGGTCAATTTGTTTCTATTTCGATAATTTTATGTCCGTTTTTTCCAAAATCATTATCAAGAAAATTATGGAAAATGTCTAAATATCAGCTCCAGCTCCAACGCTGCTCTGCTGGGGAACAGTTTACCTCAGATTCTTTGGTCATTTTATTGGTAATTATGCCCTTTTGGGGTTAATTTTGTGTATTTTTTGTCTTTTTTTGTGTGGTAATTTTGTGTCTTTTTTGATCATTTTTACATCTTTTTTTGGTCAATTTGTTTCTGTTTTACATCTACAGTGATGGAAACATTCTTGATAATAACCAAAATCATTCTAAAGAAAACCATGAAAACATCTCGAATATCAGCTCTTTAATTAAACTTCTCAGCTGTTTTTGTTGTTATCATTATATTTGTCCAAACAAATGTACCTTTAGTTGTACCAGCCATTAAAATAAACAAGAGAGCAAGGAAACAACAAGGGGGGTCTAATATTTTTTTTCCATGACTGTATAAGAAAACATTTTCAACCTTCTTGGTGTCAAAACGAGCATTTGGAGTCATATTTCTTATAGTTTAAGCCCCCAAAAGTTGAAAACTCCATACTCCATACCTACTGTGAACAGGATATTGTCTTTCCACCAGAGAAAGTTAAGTTCTTATCTTTCTTTCAGGAGCGGAGGTCAATCAGGAGCAGCAGTTTAAGGTGGACACTAAGGGTGCAGGAGGTCAGGGTCGCCTGGAGGTGGCAGTGGTGAGTGTTGAGATCTCTGAGAGCTGAAAACTACGGAGGCCCAGAGAGTTCACAGCGCTGCAGCTAAAGAAAACACATGCTAATACACAAAACACAAGCAAACTGAGGAAACATCTTCATCAATTTGACAACAAGAGCGCAGCATTTAGAAAACGCACAGAAGTGTTTCCAGAGGACACTTAGGAGTGATGCACACGTCTGGACACGCATTTGATATTATCACGTTATTTCATGATAATGATCATTTCATGTTATAAGGTTATATATAGAGTTTAGCCTATCACATTGCAGTTAAACAAATGCAATAAATACATGATGCACATTTTAGTTGGTCTCTGTCAACAGCACCGAGTTGGTCTCAGTCTTGCTAACGCTAGTGCGCTATCGATCGCCGGCTAACGTTAGCATGCTATGATCGGCCGCTAATGTTAGCACGCCATGTTATAAGGTGAAATTATAATTATCTTGAAAAAACATGATAATATTACAAGCGTGTCCAGACGTGTGTCCTCTGGAAACGCTTCTGTTGTGTTGTGGTCTTTGCAGCGTGTTTTCTTATTCTGTTGTGTTGTCTATTTGCAGGGCGTTTTCTAAATGCTGCGCTTGTGTTGTCCAATTGATGAAGATGTTTTCTCAGTTTGCTTGTGTTTTGTGTATTTGCATGTGTTTTCTTTAGTTGCAGCCCTTTGAGCTCTCCGTAGAAAACACTTTACAGGATGAGTTTATGAAATGAAAATGATTGGTTGCGTATGTTCAGCTGAGTCCCAGCCAGCAGGCGGTGAGGTGTAAAGTGGAGCCTCAGGCCGGGAAGGCCGACGTCAGTCTGGTCCGTTTCACCCCGACGGAGGAGGGCGTCCACGCCGTCAACGTGTCCTACGACGGACACCCGGTCCCTGGGAGCCCCTTCCCCGTCGACGCCCAGCTGCCTCCAGACCCCAGCAAGGTGACGCCAGCAGCTTCACCTCCACAACAAAAAAACATTTATCATATAGAAGAATACATTGACATGTTTTTATTTTGGGTTTTTTTCTAGCAGCAGTTCCGTTTTTTATTTTCAGAGTAAAATTGACTTGATGTCTCAATATATTTTTGTTTACTGGTTTGTTGTGAGTTCAGGATGTCTGAAGGCTCTGAGCCTGAAATAAGCAGGAAAATAAAACAACAAAAACAATGTTTAACAAAACAAAAAACAAGTAAAAATAATAATAAATAAAACAAATAATAAAAAGTGAGTTCCTGACTCCATCATGTGGTCCCTGCAGGTGAAGGCGTTCGGCCCCGGGCTGAAGGGGGGCCTGGTGGGAAACCCTGCAGAGTTCACCATCGACACCAAGGGCGCCGGCACCGGCGGTCTGGGTCTGACGGTGGAGGGGCCGACCGAGGCCAAGATCGAGTGTTCGGACAACGGGGACGGGACCTGCTCCGTGTCCTACCTGCCCACCGAGCCCGGAGACTACGTGGTCAACATCCTGTTCGAGGAGGTCCACATCCCCGGCTCGCCCTTCAAAGCCAACGTCCAGATGCCCTTCGACCCCTCGAAGGTGGTGGCGTCGGGGTCGGGCCTGAAGAGAGGCAAGGTGAGTCCCGAGAGGGAGACGGGAGCTGAAGATAGCTGGCTTCATATTCAGAAGTGATGTTGATGTTTTATTGGCAGCTGCTACAACTGAGATTTAAACCTCCAACACTCAGGAGGACGTGGGTCTCGTCGTGTTAACAACCAAACTGGCGTTTCTCAGAAATTATTCCAAAGAACAGCAAGAAACTCCACTTGGTTCAGTTGTGTTCAGTGTTGTTGTGTTGAGGATATTCAGGAGATTATAAAAAGAAAACTTTTAAAAAGGAAAAACTAATTTTGCATTTCGATTTTTGAGCTCGCATTACCTGTGGTGTACCGCAAGGCTCTATTTTAGGTCCAATTTTATTCTCTGTTTATATGCTGCCTCTTGGCCAGATCATTGAACGCCACAATGTTTCTTTCATTGTTATGCAGATGACACACAGATATTCCTGCTGACAGCATATATATATATATATAGATAGCTGCTGGTTTAGACTGTCTCAGTGATGTGAACTGCTGGATGGCACAAAACCTCCTGAAACTAAATCATTTAAAATCTGAAGTCCTATTGGTTAAACCCTCCACACCAGCTCCATCCTAACCTCCTCATTGGTCCCTATGGCAACTGCTTGACACCCACTGCCCATAATCTAGGAGTCATTTTTGACTCAAACCTATATGAAATATATATCAATAAAGTAGTTCAGCCCTGTTTCCTTCAATTCAAAACCATATCCAGAATCAAAAACATAATTTTCTCATATTCTCCAGATTAGATTCATCTAATAAACCATAAATCAGTCTCTCGCCTCCAACTGGTTCAACATGCAGCAGCTCGGCTTCTTACTGGTTTTAACAGCCGACAGCACTTTACTCTGATTCAGCTTCTCTTCACTGGCTCCCTGTTCCTTTTATTATTGATTTTATTATTGATTGTATGTATCTCTGTGCAGGTTGGAGAGACCAGTGTGGTGAACGTGGACTGTTCCCGGGCCGGATCGGGAGAACTCAGTCTGGAGGCGGCGCTCGACTCCCCTCCCACCAGTCCCACCAGTCTGACCAGTCCGACCGGCTCGGCACCTCGTTCTGGTAACACCAACACTGTTTTTATTCACCGCTGACCAGAATGAACCAGTAGTGGACTAAAGTCAAATTATAGGGACTCCTGGTCAAATATCACTCAACTGTACTACTAAAAATACCGTAGGACTCAAAAGTACATTTTTTTCCTTTTATTGTAAATGTGTTTTTGTATTATTTCACAGTTTATTTACAGAAACACCAACTCTGAAACAACCGACTGACTGACTGTTAGAAGCTGGAGTATTATTTAAAGTATTCATTTATTATATGAATTACAGAGGTGTCAAGTAACGAAGTACAAATACTTTATTACCTTACTGAAGTAGACATTTTGTGTTTCTATACTTCTACTGGAGTAATGGATGTGAATACTTTTGACACCTGATGAATTATAATATTTATCCTGGATAGAATAGAACAGAATGCCTTTATTGTCACTATTCACATGTACAATGAGATATGAGAGCTGACTCCAATAAATAAAATATATATAAAATATAAATATACATATAAACATAAACATACATAGGCAGGTAAATGTAAAGAAAAATATATATGATATAATGTAAACAGGCAAGAAAGGCAGGTGAGGTGCTCAGTCTTTAATTAGCCAGAAGCAGCTATGATGCAGCGTTCATATATATATATATATATATATATATATATATATATATATAATTATAATATATATTCATATATTCCACGTTGAAGGAAAAATTATTGCACAAATTATTGCACATTGCCAGTTATAGTATATTTAAATAAGAAAGAGATATTGCACAGTAATAGAGTCCATTAGAGTTGAGGTTGTTGTTGCCTTTGGGCTTGTTGTTTATTGTTTATTGGCCTGTTGTTTATTGTTTATTGTTTATTGTTTATTGTTGCTGCAGGTGTAGCAGCGAAGACGGAGGTGTTGGACAACAGGGACGGGACCTACACGGTGACCTACGTCCCGCTGACCGCCGGCATGTTGACGCTGCGTCTGAAGTACGGCGGCGTGGCGGTCCCCGGGTTCCCCGCCAAGGTCACGGTGGACCCCGCCGTCGACACGTCCAAGGTCAAAGTGTTCGGACCCGGAGTGGAGAGACAAGGTGAGGACCACCGGCTGGGACATGTCCCCTCTAGCTCCCCAATTACTAATGAGACATTAATGGTGGTTAAGAATTTAGTCGATCACGTGATTTCTTTAATCAATCTGTGTATTTTAATCTTAATGTTATCTCTGACTGAGTATCAGTTTCACTGAACTGAAACACGCCGAGCGTTCAGTTCTGCAGCCGTTCGTCAATCAGCCAACGAGCTGAGAGTTCAGTTGGATAAAGCTGCAGTTTGCAAACTGAAAGTTGCAATAACTATTATAAAACACACAGAAATATGAGAGTATTAATTTGAGCAAAACTATCTTACTGTATCAACCATTGCTAGCATGAATTACTGAGTTTAATTTGATCCAAAACTTCACTACAGGACAAAAGTTTGGAAGCAACTTACATTTCTGTTCACAATGGCCTTCTTAAAATGTCTGGATGTGTTTACTACATGATCAGACTTTACCTTTATTCAATTGAACCATTTTCCTCCATTGACCTTTAGGTAAACATTGATGTTATCAGGCCATCGGTGAATAAATGTTACCAAAAGAAAAGAAGGGCTTAGTTTTAGGGTGGAGGAGATCTGGAGAGTCACAACTTCAGTGCAAAAGTTTTTAAAAATCACATGATTCCCTTTAGCTTGTTGGCTTTTGAGAGTTTGGAGACAAAAATCCCAATAAATCTCAACTGTGTTCATATCTCTGACAAAAGAAACAAGAGTTCAGATTTATACATTAAGGAAAGAAGAAAACACAAAGTCTAAGCAATAAAAACCCAAAGACCTGATAATTATAGTAAAATGTGTTCTAATAAGTGACTCTTTATGTTATAATCACATTTATTTTGTTGCAAAGTATAGAAATTAATCTATGATCTTTTTTTGTATGAATTTGATCTTGCTTCCAAACTCTTGGCCTGCAGTGTATTTAAACACAAAACACATTTAAATATGAATATTACTGTGAAAACTAACCTGATGCCTCTTCAGGGCTAAAACATAAAACATTGAACTCTTTGATGTTTTCTTTACAGTTTAATCTCACTGAGTTAGTTTCACCATCGACAGGATCAAGTCTCTTTTCGTCCTTTCAAAATAAAAGCATCCGTTGTTCTGTATATATGTCTTTTATTTTGCCATGCATGCATGCAGAGATTAGCTGATTAATCGATCGTTAACGTTGTAGATAATCTAGTTTCACACCATCCCCACTCACCTCCTTTCTCCTGCAGGAGTTTTCAGAGAAGCGACCACGGAGTTCACGGTGGACGCTCGTCCTCTGACGCGGCGAGGAGGCGACCACCTGACGGCGGAGGTCAGGAACCCGTCCGGAGCGCTGACGGACTGTCAGGTCAGCGACAAGGCGGACGGGACGTACAGCGTGGAGTACACGCCGTTTGAGAACGGTAACACACACACACACACACACACACACACACACACACACACAGTCATGGAGAATATTATTAGAAAAAACTTGTTTTCTTCACTTTCTTGTTCATTTTAATGCCTGGTACAACTAAAGGTTCATTTGATTGGACAAATATAATGATAACAACAAAAATAGCTGATAAGAGTTTAATTTAAGAGCTGATATCTAGACATTTAACATGGTTTTATTGATAATAACCAAAGTCATTATCAATAAAACCATGTTAAATGTCTAGATATCAACTCCAACGCTGCTCTGCTGAGGAACAGTTTACCTCAGATTCTTTGGTCATTTTGTTAGTAATTTTGCCCTTTTTTTGGTCAATTTGTTTCTATTTCGATAATTTTGTGTCCTTTTTTGGTCATTTTTACATCTACAGTCATGGAAACATTCTTGGTAATAACCAAAATCATCTTTAAGAAAACCATGTTAAATGTCTAGATATCAGCTCTTTGATTAAACTCTTATCAGCTATTTTTGTTGTTATCATTATATTTGTCCAAACAAATGTACCTTTAGTTTAGTAGGCATTAAAATGAACAATAAATTGAAGAAAACATAGCCACAGAACGTGAATATGAGGCAGCAGAAAATATTTTATGGGACAAGGCTGATTTTTCTGAGCTTTCACTCTGCAAAAAAAGACAACTGCCAATCACGTTTTGCAGAACAATCATATTCAAAATGTAAACTAAAGTGTAGCTGAGACTTAAGAGATTCAACGCTTTTGTTCTGACCTTTCACAATAAAAGCACTAGATATATAGACTTTGTAGTAGTTTACTAGACGGAAATCTAATTTATGCGACAGGAGAAACTTCAGAAATAAAATCCAAAGTACACGAATAAGAAGCAAACTATTATAATCGTTTCATCAACAGATCAGTAAAAACAATGAACATAATCTCTCATGCAGCAAATCTGTTGATTCTCTTCCAGTAAGATCTGACTGGACTGAGACAGAGAACTAAATGATAGAGACTGTAGACTGTTTCTGATGTTCTGCTCCCGGTCTGTTTGTTCCAGGCGACCACAGCGTCCAGGTCCTCTACCAGGACACGCCGGTCCCCAAGAGCCCGTTCAGGGTCTCAGTGTCGGAGGGATGCGACCCCACCAGGGTGGTGGCCAGCGGCCCCGGCCTCCAGCAGGCTCTCACCGACAAACCCAACCACTTCAGCATCATCACCAGGTACCAACACACACTGCTCTGATCCTATAGATAGATAGATAGATAGATAGATAGATGGATAGATGGATAGATAGATAGATGGATAGATAGATAGATATACTTTATTTATCCCAAGCTGGGAAATTACAGTGTAGAAAGTCTTTAACATCTCTATCAGATATTCTGCTGTCGGCCTGTTGGGACCCCATGTTGGTTCAGCCAACATCAGATTATAGACTATATTATTATAGATTATATTATTATACACTCACCATCTCAATTCTGTTCGATGTTTTATTTTGTTGCCACTGTTTTTAAATTATTTTATGCTTTTTTGTAAAGTGACCTTGGGTGTTTTGAAAGGCGCTTATAAATAAAATGGATTATTATTATTATTATTATAGAGACTGTGTTTTCAACAAGAATAACTTTTAGTTTCAATTTGTTATATTTGGTGGATCTAGAGCAGAGGTGTCAAACTCTGGCCTGCGGGCCAAATTTGGCCTGCAGTATAATTATATTTGGCCCGCAGAAAGGCAATACCAAATTATTATTATACAGCGCAAATAAAACTACAAATCCCAGAATGCTCTGCTGGTGTTTTGGCTTGAACACAGTAGATCAGTGTGGAGCAAACTGAGCAACAATTAAAGTTGTCTTTATTTTTCTTGCTAGTCCAAGGCTTGAATGGCTGCACATTCATTGAAGGATATTATTATTAGTCATTTGGTTTGTTATTGTTATTTTATTCTCACATTTATTTTTAGCCTGTGGAAAAAGATTACTGTTAAATTTAAATTTAAAGAAGGCCGCATATAAAATAAAGGGACATACGATTTTTATTTAAATTTTATTTAAGAAATGAATGCCATTGATGTGTTTGTTTGTTTTATTTGATATTCGATTTTGCATGTTTGCAATATTAAGTTATATCAAGCTTTGCTTGTTCCATTTCGTTTGAACTTGTTTAGGTCCATTTTTTCAATAAATATCAATGTTGGCCCGCGACTTTGTCCAAGTTTTACATTTTGGCCCACTGTGTATTTGAGTTTGGCAGCCCTGCTGTAAAGGAAGTGGAGTGGAGGAATAAAGATAAATAATTACTGAGAATATTACTGGTGGCCTGTAATAAACCAATAAGTAATAAATGTCTGCAGAGGGAGGCTCCTAGTGCAGATCAATGATTGATATTGTGAACAGTATCTTTGTAATGGAAAGAATTACTTTCAATTTAACAACACAAAAAGAGGTATTTATTGAAAATTGTTAAAAATGGATTACATATGTCTCTACCATAAAACCAGATTTCAGGTAATCTCAGATTGGACGATCAGAATACTTCCATTTCTTTGTACCTTTCCCTTTTTTCTTTTTTTGTGTTTTCTGTGTTTTCTTTCTTTCTACGCTTTTACTTTCCCCTTGATGTTTTCTGTATTTGTCTTCATGTTTGTTTGTTCATTTACCTGTAAAATCAGAAACCAATAAAAAGTAAATGACTGTGTCCATGTGTCTTTAGGGGGGCGGGTATCGGCGGTCTGGGCATCACGGTGGAGGGGCCGTCAGAGTCCAAGATGTCGTGTAAAGACAACAAAGATGGCAGCTGCAGCGTGGAGTACGTTCCCTTCAGCCCCGGCCTCTACGACGTCAACATCACCTACGGAGGAGAGCACATCCCCGGTGAGACATGCTCATAATATATTATCCTTTATTTAACCAGGTAGGAAGACTCGTTGAGATTTAAAAAATCTCTTTTACAAGAGAGACCTGGCCAAGTTACAACATTTAAAACACAATTAACATGAACAATTAAATACAAATCCAGCATCACAACATCAGTGAAAGAGCCTCAGTAGAGACTCGTACGGAGCATCACGCTGACTTTATCCTTTAGAATCAATTTAAATTCACCAATTGTGATCAACTCAGACAGTTTCAGATCTTTATTCAGATTGTTCCATGATAAAGAGATAAAGTAACTAAAAGCTTTCTGACCTGACTCCGTTCTCTCTCTTGGCTCCAGAATCTGTTCAGTATTTAGAGAGTTTAAACCAAGTTGAGTTTGGTTTGGACTCATGTATGAACACAGATATGAGGGAAGCAGCCCAATAATACATTTATAGATAAAAACTAACATATGAGATAATAATAATAATAATAATAATAATAATAATCTCAGAGGATCAGTCTGATGTCTCTCTGTCAACAAACAACCAGTCGCTTCATTTAATCCGTCTCAATCATTTCTGACTTCCTGTCTGAGTCTTTCAACCGCAAAATCTTTCACCAATGTTTCACTTAAAGACTCAGTAATGTACTAAAACAGTTGGTCCTTGTAGTTTTTTTATCAAACCAACAGGAGTAAAAACTCTGACTCCCAGACCATTGTCCAGCCTAATGCTATGATAAATTAATAAATGATTATTTTGGGAATGTTACACAACTAAATGACCAGGAAAAAGTTTATTTTTGTAAAATTTCAGAAAAATCAATTATCTGTCTTCACAGCAATAAATATCTAATTTATTTTTTAAAAATGAAGTAAAAACTAAAATGTATTTACTTTGTGTGATGGGTAGAAAATAAGAAATATCAACAGGAAGACTTTTCTGAGTATAGAGAGTAAAATGTAACGCCACTTAAAGTCAAAGCTGCTACTTGAAAAGTAAAATATTAAAATATTAATACAGACAACCTGAGTTCTTTCTTCACAACATCTGACTCTAATCTGACTTCATGTTGATGGAGTTATGAGAGTTAAATGAGACTGTAGATGTCCTGCAGGTCAATAACTGTAAAATACAACCAGGACAGTGATTCGATTCTTCTTCCGCTAATTATTTTGTGATGCAAAATCTGAATTTAGCTGATTTTTTCATTAGTTTCTGGTGGAGCTCAATGGTAAAGATGAAGAAGATACAATCATGGAAAAAATGACCTCCCATGTTTTCTTTAATTTCTTGTTAATTTTAATGCCTGATACAACTAAAGGTAGATTTGTTTGGACAAATATAATGATAACTAAAAATATCTCATAATTTCCATTTGATTCATTGTTTATTATTGTTACTTATAAGGGTTAAAAAAAAGTCTGGTTTGTTTGCTCTATCTCATATGTTAATAAAAATAAAGAAGCACAGAGATGATATCTAGACTTTTTTTAATGGTTTTCTTGATAATAACCAAAATCATTATTTAGAATAACATGGAAAATGTCTAGATATCAGCTCTTAAATTAAACTCTTATCAGATATTTGTGTTGTTATCATTATATCTGTCCAAACAAATGTACCTTTAGTTGTACCAGGCATTAAAATGAACGAATGAATGAATTAAATGAAGTAATTAAAGAAAACAATGGTGGTCTGATCACTTTTTCCATGACTGTATATTAGGCTTTGAATAAAAAGACAATAAAAGTTTGTGGATCAATTAATTATTAGTTTTCCTTTTATCCTTCTTATCCTTTAAATCTAAAGGCTCTTTAGAATTATTATTATTAATAATAATAATAATAATAATAATAATAATAATAATAAATAAATATAATTTAATTGTCCGTCATGTCTGTTTATTTCTAAAATGTTGATTGATGGTTAACTTTTAATTGGTTTTGTTCTCATTTCCGCCCGAACTGCTAAAAGACGATCTTCTTGTTCTTCAGTTAATTAAAAAGATGTTACTGGCTGATTAAAGGCGTGCCGAGTGTTTCAGTTTAATGTTTTAAAGATGTTTTTAAGATGTTTTAAAGATGTTTTAAAGATGTTTTAAAGATGTGGTTGAAGTTTAAAAAGCCGCAGCTCTGTTTAATTGACTTTGTTCAGGAAAAAGCTCATTGTGTTTCCATGTTCGACACCTTTAACAGACGTTAAATGTTAGTTTGTGGTTCTGCAGCCGGAGGTTCACGAGGCTTCACGAGGCAGAAACCACATTACCCAGAATACATTTCACCAACATTAAACTCAGTGAAACACCAGGAGGAACTTTACAGATCGCTGCACTGAGCCAACAGTTTGGATACTGAACTAAAGAGTTTGAGAATCAGACAAATTATCAATATTTTAATTTTCGATTTATTCATTTTCTCAATTATTACATCAGTCAGGTCAGATGACAGAAAAATTCCTGCCATAGTTTTTAAAAAAGCCAAATCACATGTTTAAATGGCTTATTTTGTCCAAACACTCCACACAACTACAAGTGAAAAGAACGTTTTAAAAATTAATTTAACATTACTTATTTAATGAACACGTATAAAAGATTCAGTAGCCTCAACAGGGTACAAGACACAACATTTTACATTAAAAACATTATAAAAGGAACTTTTTTAATCGGTTTCTTGTCTGAATGTTGCCTGTAGGAAACATTGTTCCATTGAACCAACGACCCATTGAAGTGAATGAACAGTCTGAGTGTATGAAACTATCATGAATGAAGGTTTACTCTCCTATCAGTAGGAATATTATATATATATATATATATATATATATATATAATATATTTAATCCAGATGGAAAAGGGTCAGGAAATGACATTTTGACGTTTTGAGTGATTTTTTGTGGCACAAAATGGCAAAACTGTTTCCTTTGGAAAAGTCTGCAAAATAGTGTTTCAATATGGCCGCCTGGAGGTCATGTGACAGATTAAAGCATTGCTATTGGTTCCCTAGACTCTTCCCTCTTTTTAAAGTATCACATCACTCAAAAAGATGCATTGTAGAACGTTGACAGGCCAGAAATGGGAAAGTTGTCTGAGGGCAACACCGTACCATAAAGTTTGAGGGTTAAAGGAACTTTTCCTCTCCGTGTTTCTACAGGAAGTCCATTTAAGGTCCCAGTGAAGGACGTGGTGGACTCCAGTAAGGTGAAGGTGTCGGGTCCCGGCGTGGGGTCAGGGGTCAGGGCCAATATCCCACAATCCTTCACTGTGGACTGCAGGAAGGCGGGCGCGGCGCCGCTGTCCGTGGCCGTCACGGCCCCTAAAGGCGTGGCGGAGCCGGTGGCGGTGACGGACAACGGGGACGGGACTCACCTGGTGTCCTACACGCCGTCGGGGGAGGGGCCGTACTCTGTGGCCGTCAGGTACGCCGAGGAGGACGTCCCCCGCAGGTACGCAGCAGAGCAAATCATCAGTATTTTAATCTTTGATTCATTCATTTTCTCCATTATTATATTAATTGATCGGCCTGTAACAGGATAGATGACAGAATCATTCCTGACACAGTTTTAAAAAGCTAAATAACATATTTAAATGGCTTATTTTGTCCAAACACTCTACATATGTTATAATATGTTATAATTATACATAAATAATGTATACATTAAAATATATATAAACCAGAAAAATTGCAAAAAAAATATATTGTGGTAATTTTAGAACCATTTAATGTAATAGTATAGTGATAATGTGTTATATTAAATTATAAATGATATATCATGTCAAAAAATAAATGGCGATTATCTTTGGAATATTAAAACACTTAAATGATCAAAAAAAAATATTTTTGTAACATTTCAGAAAAATCCATTATCTGTCTTCACGGCAATAAATAGCTAGTTTATTAAAAAAAGATTAAGTAGTATTAACGTGAAATGATTAGAAAATAAGAAATATCAACAGGACGACCAGCGCAAAAATCTGATCTAGAACATTTTTTAAAATCATTATTCTCCTTTTTCAGCCTTTCCTAGTTGTATTCAAGAATAAAGATCTCTACACTCCAATATGGAGCTAGATTAGGGTCAAAAGTTTTGTATTTGAAAACATAAAATTGAAACTGAAATTTCAAGTTTTAACCTGGTGGTAACCTGATGATAACCTGGTGGTAACCTGGTGGTAACCTGATGGTAACCTGGTGGTAACCTGGTGGTAACCTGATGGTAACCTGGTGGTAACCTGGTGGTAACCTGATGGTAACCTGGCGGTAACCTGATGGTAACCTGGCGGTAACCTGATGGTAACCTGATGGTAACCTGGCGGTAACCTGATGGTAACCTGATGGTAACCTGGTGGTAACCTGGTGGTAACCTGGCGGTAACCTGATGGTAACCTGATGGTAACCTGGCGGTAACCTGATGGTAACCTGATGGTAACCTGGTGGTAACCTGGTGGTAACCTGGCGGTAACCTGGTGGTAACCTGGCGGTAACCTAGCGGTAACCTGATGGTAACCTGGCGGTAACCTGATGGTAACCTGGTGGTAACCTGGCGGTAACCTAGCGGTAACCTGATGGTAACCTGGCGGTAACCTGGTGGCAACCTGGTGGTAACCTGGTGGTAACCTGGCGGTAACCTAGCGGTAACCTGATGGTAACCTGGCGGTAACCTGATGGTAACCTGGTGGTAACCTGTCGGTAACCTGATGGTAACCTGGCGGTAACCTGGCGGTAACCTGGTGGTAACCTAGCGGTAACCTGATGGTAACCTGGCGGTAGCCTGGTGGCAACCTGGTGGTAACCTGGTGGTAACCTGGCGGTAACCTAGCGGTAACCTGATGGTAACCTGGCGGTAACCTGGTGGTAACCTGGCGGTAACCTGGTGGTAACCTGGCGGTAACCTGGTGGTAACCTGGTGGTAACCTGGCGGTAACCTGGTGGTAACTGTCTGTCGTCTCTTCAGTCCCTTCAAGTTTCGTGTTCTGCCGACTCACGATGCCAGTAAAGTCCGAGCCAGCGGTCCCGGGCTGACCAGCGGCGTTCCCGCCAGCTTCCCCGTCGAGTTCAACATCGACGCCAAGGACGCCGGCCAGGGTCAACTGAGCGTGCTCATTACAGTCAGTCACACACACACACACACACACACACACACACACACACATTAAACACACACATCCCATTAAACCGTCTTGTCCTGCTTCTGTCCAGGACCAGGACGGCAAACCGAAGCAGCCCACCATCCGAGACAACGGTGACGGGACGTACGGCGTGTCGTATATTCCCGACCGTACGGGACGCTACACTATCGTCATTAAGTACGGAGGAGACGACATCCCCGCCTCGCCGTATAGAGTCCGCGCCACGGCAACCGGAGACGCCAGCAAGTGCACCGTCACCGGTACGTGACCACGGATGATTCTCACATTAAAAAGCATTAATAGAAGGAGAAAACACCAATAAATGTTCTGCTCCGTCT
Organism: Centropristis striata; assembly: GCF_030273125.1. Taxonomy (NCBI): domain Eukaryota; kingdom Metazoa; phylum Chordata; class Actinopteri; order Perciformes; family Serranidae; genus Centropristis; species Centropristis striata. The sequence goes on along the minus strand of NC_081519.1, from coordinate 97,963 downwards.
CCAGGTGCAGGCGTGGGCCCCACGGTGGCCATCGGCGAGGAGCTGGGCCTGGTGGTCAACGCTAAGGCTGCTGGGAAAGGGAAGGTGAGCTGCGTGGTGGTGCAGCCCGACGGCAGCGAGGTGGAGGGCCGAGGTGATGGAGAACGAGGACGGCACCTTCGACATCTTCTACACCGCGCCGGCGCCCGGCAACTACGTCATCTACGTCCGCTTCGGAGGGGAGAACATCCCACGAAGTCCCTTCAAAGTCATGGTGAGAGACGCAGGGAGGAGGTCCATCTCTGGGGAGCAAGAATCAGTCAGTCAGATATAATAAGGAGGTCCATCTCTGGGGATCTAGAATCAGTCAGATATAATAAGGAGGTCCATCTCTGGGGAGCTAGAACCAATCAGATATAATAAGGAGGTCCATCTCTGGGGATCTAGAATCAGTCAGATATAATAAGGAGGTCCATCTCTGGGGATCTAGAACCAATCAGATATAATAAGGAGGTCCATCTCTGGGGAGTGAGAATCAGTCAGTCAGATATAATAAGGAGGTCCATCTCTGGGGATCTAGAATCAGTCAGATATAATAAGGAGGTCCATCTCTGGGGATCTAGAACCAATCAGATATAATAAGGAGGTCCATCTCTGGGGATCTAGAATCAGTCAGATATAATAAGGAGGTCCATCTCTGGGGATCTAGAACCAATCAGATATAATAAGGAGGTCCATCTCTGGGGACCTAGAATCAATCAGATATAATGAGGAGGTCCATCTCTGGAGATCTAGAATCAATCAGATATAATGAGGAGGTCCATCTCTGGGGATCTAGAACCAATCAGATATAATGAGGAGGTCCATCTCTGGGGAGCTAGAATCAGTCAGATATAATAAGGAGGTCCATCTCTGGGGATCTAGAACTAATCAGATATAATAAGGAGGTCCATCTCTGGGGACCTAGAATCAGTCAGATATAAGGAGGTTGTTCTCTGTTGCAGCTTTAACAGGAACAGAGAAGATGGAGATCCTTTAAATGGGATCTGAACTTAAAGCTTCACGCTGGTGTCTTTCTATGTTTTAACAGATCTTGTGGTCTTTTATACGACTTTAATGCATTTTCTTGTCGTTTCAGGAACAATATAAACTGGAGTTGTTTAATCAATAACTGACAACATATATTTGATTTTAACATTGTTTGGTTTGTTCTGAAAATGAAGAAAAACAATCAGCTGTTGCAGGTTTAAGTGACGATTGGTTGATGAAGTTGTTTGATCTTCTGGAGCCAGTTTACGTTCCAGGATTTACCCACAAGGCCACAGCTCTGTGTGTGTGTGTGTGTGTGTGTTGTGTGTTGTGTGTTGTGTGTGTGTGTGTGTGTGTGTGTAGAGGTTTACTTGTCCTGTCATGTCTTCAGGCGACTGATGAGGAACCTCTGATAGCAGCGCAGACCGTTCAGCAGTCTCGGGCCCCCGGCTCCCGGGTACACCAACACACACACACACAAACACACACACTCACACACACACACACACACACACACACACACACACACACACACTCACACACACAACCTCTGTCCTGCAGGTGGCTGCTGGTTAAAACCTCTCTCTCTCTCTCTCCATGCTAAAGTGTGCTCGCTCGCCCGCTTTGCCCCCACCATGTCTCCTCTTTTTGTCTCGGCCAATGGGATCGCAGGAAACGTCTAACATGAAAATGCTGTTATGTGTTGTTTTTCTGTCTGCGTCTCCTCTTCCTCAGTGCACTCTTCATCGCTGCGGCTGCATCACAATCTCATCATCATCATCCTCCTTTTTCTTCTCTGCTTTAGCACTACACTTCCCAGGATGCCCCTCAGTGTGGGGGCGGGGCTTGGATGCAGCATGTTTTTAATGCAGGTGGCTGAGACGGTCAGGATGTTGACTCTTAGTGTTTGTACAGGTGAGTTAACCTGTGTGTGTTTCCTCCAGGTGACTCCAGGACGCTACGTCGACCGCGACAGCAGCAGCGTCAACGGCAGCGGCTTCAGGCCGTTCGACATGGTGATACCGTTCTCCTTCAAGAAGGGAGAGATCACAGGTAGGACTGTTGTCCTGTTTTTAAAAAGCAAAGCATTTGATCAACTATTTAAACAAACGACAGCATGGAAAACCAGGTGCAGACGTCCTTTGTCACCCTTCGGTTCCTCTGCTTGTTCCTGTGTTTGTGTTGTGACGGTCAGAATCAGACCAAACTGAGGAGTTAGACTGAGTTGACCAATCAGAGCAGAGCAATCAACTGAAATTAACTGACAGTTCCGCCACACTGATCAGCCAGAGGTCGACAAACTGAAAATTCTGGCCTCGAACAGAAAGCATTTTTGGCAAAACCATAATACCTATCATTGATCTGACTTCACTTTGAGCGTCCTGAGTTCTTCCTCAACGTCTACATATGTTTTTTTTTAAGAAAAATGAAAAAATAGCTTTGTTAGAGCGATCTAAAAAAACTGTTACATCTCCCTTTTGCTGAAATCTTCCTGCGTTTTTAATATGGGAGCCAATGAGGCTGTTGGTGGTGTTGGTGGATCATCTGTGCGTCCTACGCCCAAACTATAACTCTGACAGCTTTACCAGAGGATTGTGAGGGAGAAGACTAATTTTCCTACGTTTCTATGTATAAATTATTTCTGTGGAGTGGAATTTGCGGCCTGGAGCGCAGTTTTCAAATTTATTTTTTGACAGTTTGTTCTCTCCCTCTACACTCTGGCGATGATGTCACACACTGTGACACGAACATTCCGTGCAATACACACCCATTATAATCTCAGAATTTTTCCAAAAATGATCATGGTCATTGAACAGGGATTGATAAAAAACTATATGACCTATCGAAACGTGGATTAATACACCGATACACAAGACTTGTGTCTACTGTTTAAAGTTTAAATGGAGTCTCTAGGTGAAATTATGCCGGAGAAGTAGACGTTTAAAAATCTCCAATTATTGTTCTTTTTCACTAATTTTTTGTCGGCCGTCCCATTCATTTCAATGCAAAATTTTGGGCAGTTTTTCGCGACTTACGTCACGAAAAATTCTTATTCTATAGAGAAAAGTAATAGCACACTGATCCCGATCAAACCGCACGTTTTGATATATAATTTGTCCTGCAACTCTTCAAGTTGTAGGACTAGTAGCAGGACGAAATTGCGTCCGGAAGAGGAAGAAGAAGAAATCCACAGTATAACAGTAGTGCAGCACTGGTCCCATCAGATATTGCTGGATGGGACCAGTGCTGGGGAGATTGCCCCGAGGCCCTAATAATAAAGAATAAATCAGATGGGAACAGGGATATTTACCTGAGTCTTCTCTGGACTTCCTCTCTAGGTGAGGTGCTGATGCCTTCAGGTAAATCAGCTCAGCCGGAGATCTCCGACAACCGGGACGGGACCGTCACCGTCCAGTACTCTCCCACCGAGGCCGGCCTGCACGAGATGCACATCAAGTACAACGGCACACACATCCCAGGTACACACACACACACACACACACACACACACACACACACATCCCAGGTACACACACACACACACACACGTTTGTGTTGTGACTGAATGTTTCCTTTAGTTTTAATGTTTTTAATTAATAATAATGTTTTTAATTTTAATCTCTTGTTGTCCTGTTGTGTTCAGAGTCTCCTCTTCAGTTCTACGTGAATCACGCCAGCAGTCCCAACGTCACGGCCTACGGGCCCGGCCTGAGCTACGGGGTCGCCAACAAGACCGCCACCTTCACCGTCTTCACTGAGGACGCCTCCGAAGGTAGAGGAGGAGGAGGAGGAGGAGGAGGAGGAGGAGGAGGAGGAGGAGGAGGAGGAGGAGGAGGGAGGAGGAGGAGGAGGAGGAGGAGGAGGAGGAGGAGCTGGGATGATGGAATTAGTCCTGGTGGTGTTGCATGTGTTAATAATCATAGTATTATTTTGTAAAAGTTGCACATTTCAGGCTGCAACAGAAATGGAACCAATCATTTAGAAACAAAGATGTGTTGAATTTGAAGATTTCTTGCGGTCTTTAAATAAAAAAACATCCTGTAAATAACATCCTGTAAATAACATCCTGTAAAAGCATTTTGTTTTAAGGAGATTTATTAAAATGATGTCCCTCTTGAAGGTGATTGTAATACTCCAGTTTCTTTTGAGTCAGTAAAATTGTAGTTTCAGGAGAATGCTTTTCACAGATTTGCACTAATTTTAGCTTCCAGTGTTCATGAGAATAAGTAGACATACAAAAAATGATCAGACCGCCTTGTTTTCTTCTGTTTCTTGTTCATTTTAATACCTGGTACAACTAAAGGAACATTTGATCGGACAAATATAATGATGAGTAGTAAGGAAATAGTTTAATTTCAGAGCTGATATCTAGACATTTTCAACGGTTTTCTTAATAATGATTTTGGTTATTATCCATAAAACATGTTAAATGTCTAGATATCAGCTCTTAAATTAAACTCTTATCAGCTGTTTTTGTTGTCATCATTATATGTGTCCAAACAAATGAACCTTTAGTTGAAACAGACATTAAAATGAGAAAGAAATGTTTTTTGGAACAAGGGTTTTATTTTTAGCAATTCAGTGAGAACACACTGTTTATAATACACTTTGTCTGTGTGTGTGTGTGTGTGTGTGTGTGTGTGTGTGTGTGTGTGTGTGTGTGCTTGTGCGTGTGCGTGTGCGTGTGTGTCTGTGTCTGTGTGTGCGTGTGTCTGTGTGTGTGTCTGTGTGTCTGTGTGTGCGTGTGTCTGTGTGTCTGTGTGTGTGTCTGTGTGTCTGTGTGTGCGTGTGTCTGTGTGTCTGTGTGTGTGTGTGTGTCTCTGTGTCTGTCTGTGTGTGTGTGTGTGTCTGTGTTTGTGTGTGTGGTGTGTGTGTGTGTGTGTGTGTGTCTGTGTCTGTGTCTGTGTCTGTGTGGTGTGTGTGTGTGTGTGTGTGTGTGTGTCTGTGTCTGTGTGTGTGTCTGTGTGTGGTGTGTGTGTGTGTGTGTGTCTGTGTCTGTGTCTGTGTCTGTGTGGTGTGTGTGTGTGTGTGTGTGTGTCTGTGTGTGTGTCTGTGTCTGTGTGTGTGTGTGTGTGTGTGTGTGTGTGTCTGTGTCTGTGTGTGTGTCTGTGTGTGTGTGTGTCTGTGTGTGTGTCTGTGTGTGTGTGTAGGGGGTCTGGACCTGGCCATCGAGGGTCCCTCTAAAGCAGACATCAGCTGTGTGGACAACAAGGACGGGACGTGCAGCGTCAGCTACCTGCCCACTCTACCTGGAGACTACAACATCCTGGTCAAATACAACGACAAACACATCGCAGGCAGCCCGTTCACCGCCAGGATCACAGGTACACACACACACACACACACACACACACACCACACACACCACACACACACACAACATTGGGGGGATTTTTTGGCGTTTGTTTGCTAAACAATTTGAAAACTGTTTGTCGGAACCCTTAGAAAAGTCACAGCACACTTGTCATGGCCGAGCCGGTCGGTTTGATACCTTTTTAGTGTTTGTGCGACCAAAACTGTGGGAGGAGTAGTCGACACACACTCAATACGTTTTTTTTTCTTAATCAAACGTATTTTTGTTTCAACAATAGTAATAATCTATCTATCTGTTTGTTTCAGAGGACAACCAGCGCCGCTCGCAGGTCAAACTGGGCTCTGCAGCTGATTTCCCTCTGGACATCAACGAGTCGGACCTCAGTCTGCTGACCGCCAACATCAAGGCGCCGTCCGGCCGCGAGGAGCCCTGCCTGCTGAAGAGGCTCGCCAACAACCACATCGGTAACATGTCAATCACTGGAAACACACAGACACAATTAATACGTTACTCTAACAATACAGGTACGTCTAAAGAAAATTAGAATATTGTCAAAAAGTTCAATATTTTTGTCAGTTTTATCAGAAGGTAAACTCGTATATTATACAGATTCATTACACATAGAGTGAAATATTTCAAGCCTGTATTTCTTGTATTATGGATGATTCTGGCTTAGAGATAAAGAAAACACAAAAAGTGTCTCAGAAGATTTGAATATTACATAAGATCAATAAGAAAAAGGATATTTTAAACACAAATGTGATGCTTCTGATAGTCTGTTTGATTGATTTCTATCATCAGTCCTTGGTTGTTCTCCTTCTGAATCATGAATTAGTGCATTAATACTTGGTGGATGGAGGAGATCAGCCTTTTATAGCAGCCTTCAGCTCCTCTGCTGTCTCTCAGCTTCCTCTGGACAACAGCCCATAGACTCCTATGGGGAGTTTGCTGGCCAGTCCAGCCCATAGACTCCTATGGGGTCACTGAAGTGGAGCAACAGCAGCAGAGGACATGAACCAAACCACCACTGACCCAGGACCTCCTCCTCCTCCTCCTCCTCCTGCTCCTCCTCCTCCTCCTCCTCCTCCTGCTCCTCCTCCTCCTCCTCCTCCACTGACCCAGGACCAGCACATTACCCTCACCAGCTATATGATCATTATTATTATATATTATTATTATTATTATTATATGATCATTATTATTATATATTATTATTATTATATGATCATTATTATTATGATATATTATTATTATTATATGATCATTTATACTGAGATGCTGAGTTTAGTGTTTTCATTCTCTCTGAGCCAGAATCATCAAGAAAAACAGGCTGAAATATTTCACTCTGTGTAATGAATCTATATAATGTTTGAGATTCACTTTCTGAGATGATTGACAAGAAATATTGAACTTTTTCACGATATTCTAATGTGTTGAGATGTTCCTGTATGTGCTCATTTTAATCTGTTCTCTCTAGTTTTCTCTCCACATGGCTAACTTTCTACTTTCTACCTTTCTTCAGGTATCTCCTTCATCCCGCGGGAGGTGGGTGAGCACCAGGTGAGCATCCTGAAGAACGGGCGCCACGTCCCCAACAGCCCCATCAGCATCATGGTGGTCCAGTCTGAGATCGGAGACGCCAGCCAGGTCCGAGCTCACGGAGACGGCCTGCTGCAGGGGAACACCTTCACCAACGCCAGCTTCGTGGTCGACACGCGGGACGCCGGTCAGTATCCGTCATGTGAACTTCTTCTGTAGCCGTGCATTTAACATTCAAACATATGATTTGTGTCTTGATTAAAGGTTTTTCCCTCTTCCACCAAAAACTAACCAATAACCACTATTTTTGTTGTTATCAAACAAATGTACCTTTAGTTGTACCAGACATTAAAATGAACAAGATATTGAAGAAGACAATGTCTAATAATTTTTGTGTGTAAATAATCTGTGTGTGTGTGTGTGTGTGTGTCTCTGTGTCTGTCTCTGTGTGTGTGTGTGTGTGTGTGTGTGTGTGTGTGTGTGTGTGTGTGTGTGTGTGTGTGTGTGCAGGTTATGGCGGCCTGGCTCTGTCCATCGAGGGTCCCAGTAAGGTGGACATCCAGACGGAGGACCTGGAGGACGGGACCTGTGGCGTCTCTTACTGTCCCACTGAGCCGGGGAACTACATCGTCTCAATCCGCTTCGCAGAGGAACACGTCCCAGGTACCAACACCCTCCACTTATTATATTATTATTGTTATTATTATTAGTTATTATATTAGATATTATTATATCTCAGGTCTGCAGATAAAAAGGTTTTCATTCCCTTAAACTTTAGGGGTGTCAAACTCTGGCCCAGTGTAATTTTATTTGGCCCGCGAGGCAATACCAAATTATTATCTTATTATTGTACTATAAAAGCTGACCCGCCGGTATTATACGGCGCATTTACCGCTAATACTACAAATCCCACAATGCCCTGCTGCTGTTTTGGCGCGTCAATCAGGACAGGACCCAGAAACGCTCCTCTGTGACAGTCGTCATAGCAACCTCAAGCTAGAGCTGTCTCCCAGCTACCCCTTCCCAAAAATGGAGAAAAGAAAGGCAGAATTTATTAACCTGTTGAAAAAGTTTATTTTGATATTTAAATCAGAAGGATGCAAATAGAAAAGAGGCATACGATTTTTATTTATTTTTTATTTAATAAATTAATGACACTGATGTGTTTTTTATTTGAAATTTGCGTTCAAGCGTTGCTGGTTCCATATTTAATGTTAAAGCAAAACATGTTTGGGAAATATTAAAAGGTTTATTTGTTCAATGTTTGACACCCTCCCTTAAAGGAAAAATAATATTTCTGAGGATGGAAATAACTGTGTAAGTGCATAATTCCCCTAGAACAGTATAATAAGTATTATAAACAGTATTATATATTATCACAGTATAAACAGTATTTATAGTAAACTAATGTTGCTGCTCTGTGTGATATTATATATATATATATATATATATATATATATATATATATATACATCAGACAGACTCATCAGTCCTCACTGTCTCTTTAAAATCTCTCCTAGAACCAACATCTTCTCTTTGGCTTTTAACACCACGAGGAGTGTTGATTTGAATAATTTTATGATTTTATGTGTATACGTGGATATTTTATTTTGTGTGGGCAGTGCATTTTATTTTATTCCGTTTTATTGTCTACATGTCTTTTTTATTGTGCTTTTATTGTGTTTATCTTTTCATGCAGCACTTTGGAAACTTTGTTTGCTTAAAACGTGCTGTATAAATAAATTGTATTGGAGTGTGTAAAAAAAAAAAAAAAAAAAAAACACAAAACATTTTTTTACAGTGACTTAGGAGACGTTTTATATCCAGCGGGGTATAATCATAGATCTGATTTTTACAGAACCATAATAGGAAACGTGTTTTCAGACGGATAACTCAAGGTGTGTGTGTGTGTGTTTGTTTGTTTGTTTGTTTGTTTGTTTGTTTGTTTGTGTGTGTGTGTGTGTGTGTGTGTGTGTGTGTGTGTGTGTGTGTGTGTGTGTGTGTGTCAACAGGAAGTCCGTTCACGGTGCAGGTGACAGGTGAGGGTCGTATCCGGGAGAGCATCACCCGGAGACAGAAGGCGGCGTCTGTTGCCAGCGTGGGGAGCGTGTGTGACCTCAGTCTGAAGATACCAGGTACACACACACACACACACACACACACACACACACACACACACACACACACACAGGTGCAGTTAATTTGCCTTATTTATATCATTCACCTGATTCCACAAAAACTGTGATGTTGATTTTGATCTTTTGAACATACATTCAATTGAAAACAATATTCAAAAGGATAAATAAACGTTTATAATAGTAAATTATGAAATCTGTTGTTATCACATTGTGGATCAGAATTTAATAAAGGAGGACACGGGGCTTCAGGAGGAGTTTATTAAGGCTTCACTCAAACATTTGGCAGCATAGACGTCTCAACATATTCCACCAGGACATCTACATATATATAATAATAAATAATATAATAATAAACCTTACCTGGCAGGTAACACACCTGATTCCCAGGAGCTCTAATACCTAATAACAATCTCAGGATGTTACAGTTTTTATATATTTTTACACAGCGTCACAACTGTTTTGCTGTCAGGGTTGTGTTTACATTACATTTAGTCATTTAGTCATTTAGTCATTTAGTCGTTTAGTCGTTTAGTCATTTAGTCATTTAGTCATTTAGTCGTTTAGTCGTTTATCAGACGCTTTAATCCAGAGAGATTTACAGGAAGAGTAAAAGCAAACAATCCAGGTGTAGAGCAGTAAGAGCTGTTAATAACATATATATATATAATAATAGTAAATAAGGTCTAGTGTTGTGTGTTTGGTTGGTTTATGTCAATGAAAACGTCTAAAGATAAAATTGAGCTGGTGAAGTGTCCCAGAGCCTCCACGTTCTGGAGACGTTCAGTCTGAAACCTCCTGGTCCTCACAGCGTCTGGAGACGTTCAGTCTGAAACCTCCTGGTCCTCACAGCGTCTGGAGACGTTCAGTCTGAAACCTCCTGGTCCTCACAGCGTCTGCTCCTCTTCATCCTGTTTCCTGTCTGTTGTTTCCTCTACTGACTCTAGTCTGTCAGCTTTGTCTTTTCTCCTTTATTAATCCCTTCTTTTCCTTCTTTTCCTTCCACCCGTCCCCTTTGAGTCCCCGTCTTTTTTTATTTCTCTATTTTCACATTTTTCTTTCCTCTTCCTCCTATCACTCCTTTCCTCTTCCTTCACCTTTTTCTTCCTCTCCCCTCTTTTCCTCCTCTTCCTCCTCCAGTGAGCTGGTTCCTCCTGGCCTTGTCTCGGCAGCTTCTCTCTCACACCTCCTCCTGCTCCTCCTCCTCCTGCTCCTCCTACTGCTCCCTCTGGTGGTCTGGAGGATCCAGGACTGGTTCCTCCTCCGTAGCCCAGGATCAGAGCCTCTCTCCGGGCCGTGTGCGCCTCGTCTCTGGCCTCTCCGGTCTGGTGCTGGCGGGGGGACGGAGGCCAGCGAGGGTCTGGGTCTCTGAGGCCGGCTGGTCTGGGGGCGGGGCCGGCTGGTCGGTGGGCGGGGCCGGCTGGTCCGTGGGCGGGGCCAGGCCGGAGGGTGCGTTGTAGCAAAAACAAACTGGGTTGGCTGTTCAAGGTCTGCAACATACAACGCTTCATGCTGTTTCTTATTTCTCTCATCTTCATCGTCTCCTTCTTCCTCCTCCCTACCACCCCAAGTTCAGTTTGTGTTAGTTACTATTCAGTTACTATTCAGTTACTATTCAGTTCTATTCAGTTACTATTCAGTTACTATTCAGTTACTATTCAGTTCTATTCAGTTACTATTCAGTTACTATTCAGTTACTATTCAGTTACTATTCAGTTCTATTCAGTTACTATTCAGTTACTATTCAGTTCTATTCAGTTACTATTCAGTTACTATTCAGTTACTATTCAGTTCTATTCAGTTACTATTCAGTTCTATTCAGTTACTATTCAGTTACTATTCAGTTCTATTCAGTTACTATTCAGTTCTATTCAGTTACTATTCAGTTCTATTCAGTTACTATTCAGTTCTATTCAGTTACTATTCAGTTACTATTCAGTTCTATTCAGTTACTATTCAGTTCTATTCAGTTCTATTCAGTTACTATTCAGTTACTATTCAGTTACTATTCAGTTCTATTCAGTTACTATTCAGTTCTATTCAGTTACTATTCAGTTCTATTCAGTTACTATTCAGTTCTATTCAGTTACTATTCAGTTCTATTCAGTTACTATTCAGTTCTATTCAGTTCTATTCAGTTACTATTCAGTTCTATTCAGTTACTATTCAGTTACTATTCAGTTCTATTCAGTTACTATTCAGTTACTATTCAGTTACTATTCAGTTCTATTCAGTTCTATTCAGTTACTATTCAGTTACTATTCAGTTCTATTCAGTTACTATTCAGTTCTATTCAGTTACTATTCAGTTACTATTCAGTTCTATTCAGTTACTATTCAGTTACTATTCAGTTACTATTCAGTTCTATTCAGTTACTATTCAGTTACTATTCAGTTCTATTCAGTTACTATTCAGTTACTATTCAGTTCTATTCAGTTACTATTCAGTTACTATTCAGTTCTATTCAGTTACTATTCAGTTACTATTCAGTTACTATTCAGTTCTATTCAGTTACTATTCAGTTACTATTCAGTTCTATTCAGTTACTATTCAGTTCTATTCAGTTACTATTCAGTTACTATTCAGTTCTATTCAGTTACTATTCAGTTACTATTCAGTTACTATTCAGTTCTATTCAGTTACTATTCAGTTCTATTCAGTTACTATTCAGTTACTATTCAGTTCTATTCAGTTACTATTCAGTTACTATTCAGTTACTATTCAGTTCTATTCAGTTCTATTCAGTTCTATTCAGTTACTATTCAGTTCTATTCAGTTACTATTCAGAAGTTCAGAAGGAATGATACGCCGCATTTTTTCCCCCCGGAGGCCGTAGGGTCAATTTTAGGAGTATACTAAATTTAATGATATCATATGAAACGCTGCAAAGTTAGGCGATTGTGACCTCTGACCTCATGCTATCTGAATTAAATTGGCTCTCTGTGTTCCCACAGTCTCCTCTTTACCTACATACTTTACATTTATATTCTACTTTCTGCTGATAACATTTATGCAGTTTAAGGCAAAAACCACAGTTTTTCTCATGTAGCACAGATGTTGCATTTCCACCTTCTGTATGTGAGTATTTGTGCACACTGAGGTTCTAAACAGGCTGAATTATATAAACTGGGTCTCAGTGGAGAGCTGAGACTGTTGTGGTTTCAATGAGTCCAGTTCTCTTCATGTGGGATGATGATGTCATCAGTAGTATCCAGGTCACTGCAGTGAGGACATTTCTTGAGTCTGGAGCTCAGTGTATAAATGATCTGCTGTGACCTCTAGGATAATCACAACTCATGAAACTTTAAAACCATAAACTAGAGACCTGGAGCATCAGAGGATGAGCAGCTTTATTAGGTTTATTGACAATAAGACGGTTTCTTTCCCAGCAGTTTGTAGAACAGAAGTCTCATCATCCAATCGCTGAAAATACAGAAATCTCCAAAATGACCAAAGTTTTTAAATCTCAGCATGGATTCTTCTCTGTTGTTCCAAAGGTCTTTATATATTAATGTAATATTCTGGAGGGTTTTTATCACCATTTTTATCCATTCGCCATATGACTAAAATTGCATTATTGAGCACCAAATATGTGTAGCAAATGGTATCAACCTAAAAATTGCTTCAACAACTTGTGGGACCCAGTTGAACCTGGACTGGACTTTTTTTAAAAAGCGTCCACTAATGTTATGACCCTTTATTCACCATAATAGGCTTAAATAAATAAATAATTCATTCATTAACTCATTTTAATTAGATATTTTCTATTTCTATTTTCTATATATTAGATATTTCTGACCAGAACAACTTGACACACAGCTGAGCTTCTTCTCAGATTAATCTTCAGGTTCTCAGCTTTCAGATGATGTCATCACTTCTATGAGTCATTTATTGTTGACCTGCTATCTCCCCCTAAACATCCACTGACCACAACCACCAGAAGCTCTTTGAACAACAACAGGTTAAATCCACCAACATGAACTAAAGCTTTGTGTCCCCGCAGCGATCGACATGCAGGACGTCTCCGCTGAGGTCACGTCCCCCTCCGGGTCCCGCCAGCCGGCCGAGCTGGTCCCGGCGGGCAGCGACACCTACTGCGTGCGCTTCGTTCCCACGGAGATGGGCGTGCACAGCGTCAGCGTCAGGTACCGCGGCCTCCACGTCCCCGGGAGCCCCTTCCAGTTCACCGTGGGGCCGCTTGGGGGAGGGCGGGGCCAACAAGGTCCGAGCAGGAGGACCAGGACTGGAGGGAGCTCAGGCAGGAGAACCAGGTACACACACACACACACACACACACACACACACAGAGACACACACACACACACACAGATACACAGGTACACACACACACACAGATACACACACACACACACAGATACACACACACACACACAGACACGCACGCGCACAGACACGCAGGCGCGCACACACATGCGCACAGACACGCACACACACGCGCACACACACACGTACAGACACGCACACACACACACGCGCACAGACACGCACACACACGCGCTCACACGCACGCACACTATGAGGGGTATTTTATGCCAGCACACTATACTTAAACACCTAAAACGCGTCGCCTGTGCCAGCATAAAGTCTGATTAATAGGCGTGCTTACAGACACGCGTATTGCGAGTACACCAGATGACATGGGTGACGGGTGAAAAGTGCCACGAGCGAACGTAGCGGACGCCTGTGTGTGTGTGTAACGCGTGTACGCCTATAACAGTTCAGCTGTTACACAGAGTCTCAGCTTCATATGGTATTGTTTATAAGAAAGCACAACTTATAGATGAACTCCAAGCCCCCACAGAGCTGTCAGGATATTTCTATTATTTTCAGGCCCGTTTTTATTTTCTTGTTAACGAAATCTCTCTCTCTCTCTCTCTCTCTCTCTCTCTCTCTCTAGGTTTGAATGATATCGAATTGATATTTAATGATAGCAAGGGTGAAAGGGATAATTAAAATAATTTCAGCTACTCAAAAAATAGTAATAGTAAAGTGCAACGCTCACAGCCAGTTCCCAGCTTCGCGCGGACACACAGTTCATTACGCACCAGCTGTAATTAGGTAGGTTTACCTGCCTGCAGAAGCCGTAATCGCTGTCACCCCTGAATATTAAGTAGCCACGCGGACCTATCTAATGAATATTCAGTAGCCATGTGGACAGCAGTCCACAATATGATTCCATCGGACCTTATATCTACACTGTTTAACCCAATTCGGCACTTATGCACAGTCCCATTATGTTTTACAGACATTCGTAGTTAACTAATGAGGTAAAACATTTTGTTTAAGCTGCATTTTGCTGACTTTCACTCCTAAAACAGGCTAATTAAGCCTCCGGTTTTGGCCAGAAAAACGTTAAGTTTATCTGGTACTTACGAGATAGTCTTTCTCTTCATCTATAAGTTGTGCTTTCTTATAAACAATACCATATGAAGATGAGACTCTGTGTAACAGCTGAACTGTTATAAGCGTACACGCGTTACACACACACACAGGCGTCCACTACGTTCGCTCGTGGCACTTTTCACCCGTCACCCATGTTATCTGGTGTACTCGCAATACGCGTGTCTGTACGCCTATGTAGAATTGTACTTAACAGTCACGCGGGTCTTCATGTCATGTATTTGAGGCGTAGTTCACCCGTCACGCAGCCGTCACGTAGGCGTATGTGCAACAACGCGTGTACAGCGTCTGCGTGACGCCTGCGTGACGCCTGTCTGTCCATTGAAAGTGAATGGAATTTACACGCGCACGTTAGACGTTTGATGTCATCGCATAGGCGCTGTACACGCGTTTTAGTATAGTGTGCTGGCATAAAATGCCCCTCATACACACACACACACACAAGCAACGTGTGTGAGCAACGTGACTCCAGTAAAACTGAAATCTTTTGTGTGTAAACCCAGAATAAAAGGTTTGTGTTTGGGGATTTGCAGTTTCTTTACAAACCTCTCTCTCTCTCTCTCCCTCTCTCTCTCTCTCTCTCTCTCTCTCTCTCTCTCTCTCTCTCTCTCTCTCTCTCTCTCTCTCTCTCTCTCTCTCTCTCTCTGTCTGTCTGTCTGTCTCTCTCTCTCTCTCTCTCTCTCTCTCTCCCTCTCTCTCTCTCTCTCTCTCTCTCTCTCTCTCTCTCTCTCTCTCTCTCTCCAGCTGAGTTCAGTATCTGGACCAGGGAGGCGGGTGCTGGTGGTCTGGCTATAGCCGTGGAGGGTCCCAGCAGGGCGGAGATCTCCTTCGAGGACCGTAAAGACGGATCCTGTGGAGTCTCTTACATCGCTCAGGACCCTGGTAGAGAACACACACACACACACACACACACACACACACACACACACACACTCAGTTGCCCCTGCTGTTCGTCTCTCTGATCAGAGTTTAACTCTTTCCTCTCCAGGTGATTATGAGATCTCGGTGAAGTTCAACGAGCAGCACATCCCTGACAGCCCGTACCTGGTTCCTGTGGTCGCTCCGGCCAACGACGCCCGCCGCCTCACTGTTACCGGCCTTCAGGTGAGGCATGAGGAGACACCTCCACACCTGCCCTGCTCAAGGGCTCTGGGGCACAGTTGCAAAGAAAGATGGACTGGGTGTGATGGTTCGACTGGTTTGGTTAGCGTTTAGAAAGTGGGATCAAATTTATGGTCGGTCACTTTTGTTGCAGCCACGAGTTTCTCACTTCTTGGCCCCCAAACTACGGTGGCCCCGAGAGCTCACAGCGCTGTAACTTGAGAAAACAAATGCTAATACACAAAACACGAGCGAACTGAGAAAACATCTTCATCAATTTGACAACAGGAGCAGCATTTAGAAAACGAGCTGCAAAGACCACAACACAATAAGAAAACACGCTGCAAAGAGACCAGAACACAACAGAAGTGTTTCCAGAGGACACTTAAAAGTGATGCACACGTCTGGACACGCATGTGATATTATGAAGTTATTTCATGATAATGATATTTTCATGTTATAACGTGATATATAGCGTTAGCCTGCTAGCCCGTATCAATCACATTACGTTTTAGTTGGTCTCTCTCACAACACTGAGTTGGTCTCGGTCGTGCTCGCCTGCTAACGTTAGCATGCTATTGATAGCTGGCTAATGTTAGAATGCTATTGATAGCTGGCTAATGTTAGCATGCTATTGATAGCTGGCCAATGTTAACATGCTATCGCTCGCTGGCTAATGTTAACATGCTATTGATAGCCAGATAACTAACGATCTCCGGCTAACGTTAACACAATATGATCGTTATAACGTGAAATTATATTAATCTTGAAATAACGTGATAATATCATAGCGTGTCCAGACGTGTGCGTCACTTTAATTGGTCCTCTGGAAACTCTTCTGTTGTGTTTATTTGCAGCACGTTCTCTTATTGTGTTGAGTTTTGGTCTTTGCAGTGCACTGCGCTTGTGTTGTCAATTTGATGGAGAAGTTTTCTCAGTTTGCTTGTGTTTTGTGTATTTGCATGTGTTTTCTGAAGTTGCAGCCCTTTGAGCTCTCAGGGCCTCCGTACCAAACCCTTGTGATGATTTAAAACTGAACTGAGTTTTAAACCATCAGTGAGCTGACAGAAAGTTTAATCCATCTGATT
Organism: Centropristis striata; assembly: GCF_030273125.1. Lineage (NCBI taxonomy): Eukaryota > Metazoa > Chordata > Actinopteri > Perciformes > Serranidae > Centropristis > Centropristis striata. The sequence continues at coordinate 81,356 of NC_081519.1, read as the reverse complement.
AAAACAAACAAAAAGAGACGTTGAACACGGGGCTGAACTCTTTCAGCCTTTAACATCCCAAATCAGTCGAACCTTTACAATTGTTGAGATAATTAAAGTAATTTAATTTCTTTATGCAACTGGCCTCATGGATGTGACCACAGACAGGCAAAGTTTACTCTCTGGCCTGAGAGGCACTAAAGGAAACGTTCATCTTTTTTACATTCTTCAGGATTTACCTCATAAAAATTAAAAGAAAATTACTCAAATTGATATTGTCGAGATATTCAATGGCTGAAACCAAAAACTGATCAGCCTTTTTGCTTAATAACTAAAGAATTAATTAGTTTTTTAAATAACTGATTTATTATAGCTTATATAAAGTGATAGATTAATGAATATAATTATTTTGACACTATATTTTTATCGTCAAATTGACAGATTTCTGTGACATTAACTGAACAATCTCAGCTGAGAAGATTTAGATACTTTCTTCCTTTTATCCTCAAGTATTTATATTAAATTTTGTGAGTAAATCTTCCTCTCCGGAGCGTTTTGCCTGGCTCTGGTCATCCCTCATCTGTCCGGTGTGGAACTGCTGGTGTTTCTCTTGTGTTTCATTTAAAGGCTTTTAACAGCATCATCAACTTCATCATCAGCATCGTCAGCTCCCTGGTTGCCTGGCGACAGCAGGCGGAGGCGCAGCAGATCTCTGCTGTACATTCAGGAGCTAGCCAGTTAGCTTGTTAGCTTGTTTCTTCTCTGTAGACAAACTGTTCAGTCTGCAGCTCAACGCTTTTAGTTAAATCTGAGTCTTATCGTACAGTCAACAGACAAACAGCTGTTCTAATGAGAATAATGTGTTAAAAAACTACAATGTCTTTCAACACTATCGCTTATATTAGCCGTGTTTCCACTGAGTACTTTTTGGAAAGCAGCTGAGTGTTTTTGGTTCCGCCCACTAGTTAGCAACTGTCTCTATATTTAGACTATTCAGACCCTCTGGAGACTCTTTGTCTCTATATTTAGACTATTCAGACCCTCTGGAGACTCTTTGTCTCTATATTTAGACTATTCAGACCCTCTGGAGACTCTTTGTCTCTATATTTAGACTATTCAGACCCTCTAGAGACTCTTTGTCTCTTTATTTAGACTATTCAGACCCTCTAGAGACTCTTTGTCTCTATATTTAGACTATTCAGACCCTCTGGAGACTCTTTGTCTCTATATTTAGACTATTCAGACCCTCTGGAGACTCTTTGTCTCTATATTTAGACTATTCAGACCCTCTAGAGACTCTTTGTCTCTTTATTTAGACTATTCAGACCCTCTAGAGACTCTTTGTCTCTATATTTAGACTATTCAGACCCTCTAGAGACTCTTTGTCTCTATATTTAGACTATTCAGACCCTCTAGAGACTCTTTGTCTCTATATTTAGACTATTCAGACCCTCTAGAGACTCTTTGTCTCTATATTTAGACTATTCAGACCCTCTAGAGACTCTTTGTCTCTATATTTAGACTATTCAGGCCCTCTAGAGACTCTTTGTCTCTATATTTAGACTATTCAGGCCCTCTAGAGACTTTTTTTTTAAGCGACTAGCTACAAATCTAGCGACTTTTTCTGGTGTAATTGGAGACTTTTTGGAGACCCGTTCCTTCTCCTCTTAACGAGTAGCGCCGTCCCAAAGCACTCACAAGCGGCTCGTTAGAGGGAAAAGTACCTGATGGAAACGCGCCTATTATCACTAACATTTGGCCACTGTGCAGTTTTGCATCAGTGTGATTAAGTTCTTCAATTTTTTCTGTTATTTAATTCAGCATATTGACCAAAAAAGACACCAGTATCTTTATTACATTTCCATTTTCTATTTATATACTTATATGAAAATAATCCTCCTAGTATATCCTCCATACTATAACCCTGTCCTATCAGACTGTAGTGTTGAAGTGTTTCTCTGCCTCCGTCTGCTGGAGCTGCACCAGCAGGAGCTCAGGTAAGACTGGAGCTAAAATAGAAGGAAGAGAAACAGAAGAAACGGAGAAAACAGTATTTTCTTCCCAGTATTTGACTCTTCTACTGACATGTGAAGGTGTGTTTGTATATGTGTGTGTGTTGTTAACCCTTCCACCCTGACCTCTGACCTCAGGAGTCTGGTCTGAAGGCCAATCACCCAGCATCCTTTGCGGTGCGTCTGAACGGAGCCCAGGGCAAGATGGAGGCCAAAGTCCACAGCCCGTCTGGAGCTCTGGAGGAGTGTGTTGTCACGGAGCTGGAAAGAGGTCTGAGTGTTCTCAAGGCAACATAAAGCACCTTAAAGAGGTCTGAAGGAGCCAATCACTGGGCTTTAGGTAACCAAGTCCTTCTTCTGTCCTCCAGATAAGTACGCAATCCGGTTCATCCCCAGGGAGAACGGCATCCACACCATCGACGTCAAGTTCAACGGCTCTCACATCCCAGGAAGTCCTTTCCAGGTCCGGGTCGGAGAACCAGGACAGACAGGAGAACCCGGTCTGGTCACAGCGTACGGAGCTGGACTGGAGAAAGGCACCGCAGGCGGGTTCAATCATCAGTCATGTCTCTCTAGATGGATTCATCTTTGATGTGATTCAAGATGATCCATGTTTAGATTTATTTGAAGCAGTTGTGCTTGTGTGTATGGATTGTGTGTATAAATTACCTGTTTTTTCTCTGCTGGATATGGTCAAAATGATGCAATCTGGTGGAAAGTAGTAAAAATAATCAAATCCAAGGCCAAAGCCCAGATTGACACCAAAATGTAATAAATGCATGTTTATGCTTTAACATAAGTGAGATCAAAAATAGCCTTTTGAATGGTTTATAATGGCTCAACCTGAAGAGTAACTATTGTTTGTAACCTTCCTGCTGGAGCTGAGCTGGAAATAACAAGAGCCAATAAAAATACACAATCTGGACAAAAAACAAAAGGCCAATTACATGAACAGCCAAAACTATTAACACATGAAGAATGAAAAGCATCAACCTGCCCTGAGGGTTAATAACAAAAGGACCACAACACTGAGCGCTGTTAGCTAAAACAGTGTTTTAACCCTGCAGGTAACCAGTCAGAGTTCATCATTAACAACAGTAAGGCGGGCCCCGGGGCCCTGGCCGTGACCATCGAGGGGCCCTCCAAGGTAAAGATGGACTGTAAGGAGGTCCCAGAAGGCTACAAGGTCCAGTACACTCCCATGGCGCCTGGAAACTACCTGATCAGCATCAAATATGGAGGACCGAACCACATCAACAACAGTCCCTTCAAGGCCAAAGTCACAGGTAGAGATCTGAATCTCTCTGCTGAATATTAATATGCTCGAACTCTTTGTCTTTACATTACAAACAAGCTCAATCTGTAGCTCTGTTGAGTCATTTGATGCATTATTCTTTTTGTGGATAACTACTTCATCATATATAATTTTAAAGAGCTACAATGTAATTTTTGCAAATTAATATTATGTACAGTCATGGGAAAAAATGATTAGATCACCTTGTTTTCTTCTATTGTTCATTTTAATGTCTGGTACAACTAAAGGAACATTTGTTTGGACAAATATAACGATAACAACAAACATAAGAGTCATAAGAGTTGAATTTAAGAGCCGATATCTAGACATTTAACATGGTTTTATTGATAATAAACCAAAATCAGTATCAAGAAAACCATGTTAAATGTCTAGATATCAGCTCTTAAATTCAACTCTTATGACTCTTATTTTTGTTCTCATTATATTTGTCCTAACAAATGAACCTTTAGTTAGAAGCAGATGAGGCAGGCCTTAATGTTGCTGCAGACTAATATTATGATATGTCCTGTTTGGTGCACAACTTGTTACTAGTGTTGCTCTCCTGCTCTGAAAAAGGAATGCCAACAGTTGATTTAAAATGATCCTACCTGATCCAGGGTTCTTAGACTTTAGCAGTGGTCACATTCAAGCATTTTTCAAGGACTTTACAGGTCCATTCTCAAGCTTTCCCAGTATCTTCCACCTGTTGTAAACTGCATGTTTTAGATGAGTTCTTACATACTAAAAGGAGAGATTTGACTGAACCAAACCAACAGAGATGGTGTTACACTGTTTAGGAGGAACGCTCTTCATTCAGATAGATACTCATTATTTACATTAACATGTGATTATCTATAGTCTAGAGATGGATATAGTCAGATTACAAGAGAAATACAGGAAGAATTCCAAGCATTTACAAACACTTTATCCAAAATCCTTGAAGCACTTTTAAACCTTGAAATACAACATTAAAGTTGAATCATTTAGAAGGATTTCCATCAGCCGTACCACCTGCTGTCTGTCTCTCCGTCAGGCCCTCGGCTGGTGAATGTGACCAACGCCAGCGAGACGTCCACCCTGACGGTGGATCCAGCCGTGCGGCGCTCCAGCAGCAGCAGCAGCAGCCAGAGCGCCGCACCCTGGCTGGGCCCCTCCGACGCCAGCAAGGTGACCAGCCGAGGCCCCGGCCTCAGCAAGGCCTTCGTGGGCCAGAGGAGCAACTTCTCTGTCGACTGCAGCAAGGCTGGTAAGAAACTCCTCCCACAACATATATATATATACATATATTTATACATATATATACATACATACTGGTGAGAAACTCCTCCCACAACACCATCACAGCTGGAAACATACAGACACACACACAGATATATATATATATATATATATATATATATATACATACATACTGGTGAGGAAACTCCTCCCACAACGCCATCACAGCTGGAAACATATAGACATATAGACACACACACACACATATATATATATATATATATATATATATATATATACACATACATACTGGTGAGGAAACTCCTCCCACAACACCATCTCATAATTAATAATTAGTAATTTTGTGTCTTTTAGTAATTTTGTGTATTTTTTTGGTCATGTTGTGTCTGTTTTTAAAGAAATTTAATTTAGAAGTTTTTGGGGTCATTTTGTGTATTTTTTGGGTCATTTTATGTCTTTTTTTTTAGTAATTCTGTTTATTTTTTTGGTCATTTTGATACTGGTAATTTTAATTTGAGACCCCTGCTCTACACCAAGACTCAGTTGAGAAGTGGAGGGAGAGACGGATATCAGAGTTTGTGTCTTTGACTCACTTCCTGTCTCCTCCTGTCCTCCCAGGTAAGAACATGCTCCTGGTGGGGGTGCACGGCCCTCAGGTGCCCTGTGAGGAGGTTCTGGTCAAACACCTGGGGAACCTGCAGTACAACGTGAGCTACATGCTGAAGGAGCGAGGCAACTACGTCCTGGTGGTGATGTGGGGCAACGACCACGTCCCGGGCTCGCCGTTCCAGGTCACCGTCCCATGAGGCACCAGGGAACCTGCCGGCACTCCTCCTGCACCATTTTGCATCCCTGTTGCACTGTAGATTACTGTGCAATGAGCAAGTTTATGTGTACATTTCACTTTCAGATGTGTTTAAATCACAAGTATAAAGGATTTCCAGCCCTGACACTATTGATCTGTTTTTCAATCTGCCAAACTACACTTTAAAAACTTAACACTTCAGAAATTCAAAACACTAAATGAAATTAAAGAAAAAACTAAGGGAAGAGAAAATGAACACATCCATGAATGGAGACTTGGTACTCTGTTAATTGGACACTTTGGACACTTTTCTGCAGGGAGTCAGGGAGGCAAAATGGTAAAATAAACTGTAATCTGGCCTAAACTGGAGCTGTCAAGTAAATAGAGAGAAATGATCGGACTCAGAGAGAAATTATCACTTGACAAATTTTGCACTTAACGATAGTTTTTTATACTTGATTGGTAAATGAAAGATTGCTTGACATAGTTTAGTGAGAACGTCCCACCACAACAGCTTGGTGTCGCTGCGTGTTTCCAAAACTAAATTTGGACAGAGCCAAATATAATATCTAAATAACTGGAATCACACAGCACTTTGCTTCAGGTTCCACCTCGCCAGGAACAAAATGAAAAAGACATATTTAGCCTGGACTTCTGTGAGGTTTCTTAGTGGTTTCATTGTGTTTCACTGTGTACCAGAGAGCTAAATAACCTGCTTTTTCTTCTGTATCCTACCATTTTTTCAACAAAATTTTAAAGTTCTTTGAACAAAACATAAACTTAACATATCAAATAAAAGCAGAAAACTGGAATTATGTGTTTGGTTAATTGTCAGTATGATGTTTCTTTAATGTGTGGACGAACAGACTACTGATGTTTATTGTTGATTTCTTGGCTCCCAGAATCCCATGAGTACATATTGTTGCCATAACTAATCAATGCCTGTTAAAGCTGCCTTCACTACTGTTTCTGCACTGTATAACACACTACTTAATTATGTGCAAACGTTTTGGGTTTATCGCTGTTCTCTTGTTTCTTCAACTGTATTTTCTCATGAGCAGATCTGACTAGAGTATAAATCATGTTATTGACATTCATCAAAGTCTCTCTATCATCTCAATATTTCTCTTCCAGCGATACTCCACATCAGAGTGTGTTTGATTGTACTTTCACTGTAAAGTCAATCACTGCATTAAATGCTAAACTATTGCATTATAATCAGATCTGAGCTGGAAAATTAAAGGTCAGATTTCTGGTTTATATCCTGTATAAAATCAGGATCAATGTCTTTATCTCTTTCCTGGATGCCGTTGCCTAATCATTGCTACTTTTGATACATAGGGGATTCAAGCTTTTTTGTATGGGGAAAAAGAACTTCTTGTTTTGTATTAGGGGAACGGGTGTTTTAATGTGAAACTAAACCCTGAGATGATGTACATTTGATAATTAAAATAAACTGGAATTAAGATAATTGCCTTTAGTCTTTCATTTCCTGTTCTTTTGATTTTGAACGTTCTGTTGCTAGGCAGAGTTCTACAGTAGTTGGTTTCAGTTGAACTTTCTGTTGCTAGGCAGAGTTTTACAGTAGTTGGTTTCAGTTGAACGTTCTGTTGCTAGGCAGAGTTCTACAGTAGTTGGTTTCAGTTGAACTTTCTGTTGCTAGGCAGAGTTCTACAGTAGTTGGTTTAAGTTGAACGTTCTGTTGCTAGGCAGAGTTCTACAGTAGTTGGTTTCAGTTGAACTTTCTGTTGCTAGGCAGAGTTCTACAGTAGTTGGTTTAAGTTGAACGTTCTGTTGCTAGGCAGCGTTCTACAGTAGTTGGTTTCAGTTGAACTTTCTGTTGCTAGGCAGAGTTCTACAGTAGTTGGTTTCAGTTGAACGTTCTGTTGCTAGGCAGCGTTCTACAGTAGTTGGTTTCAGTTGAACGTTCTGTTGCTAGGCAGAGTTCTACAGTAGTTGGTTTCAGTTGAACGTTCTGTTGCTAGGCAGAGTTCTACAGTAGTTGGTTTCAGTTGAACGTTCTGTTGCTAGGCAGCGTTCTACAGTAGTTGGTTTAAATTGAACGTTCTGTTGCTAGGCAGCGTTCTACAGTAGTTGGTTTAAATTGAACTTTCTGTTGCTAGGCAGAGTTCTACAGTAGTTGGTTTAAGTTGAACGTTCTGTTGCTAGGCAGAGTTCTACAGTAGTTGGTTTCAGTTGAACGTTCTGTTGCTAGGCAGAGTTCTACAGTAGTTGGTTTCAGTTGAACGTTCTGTTGCTAGGCAGAGTTCTACAGTAGTTGGTTTCAGTGCGGATACAGTACTGCGTTTACGTCATAGACTGTATAAAATAAGTGTACTCATGGCAGTATGGATATCGGAACCAGCCGGTTTAAAGTAGAGAAGTCATCAGTTAGCCGACAGCTAAATAAACAGACAATCAATGCTAACAACAGTCTCCTGTGCTGGCAAACGTTAAAGTAACTTCTCACAAATTAAACCAGTTACAACCGAAGTTGGCGGCTTCCAACTAGGGTTGCCAACCGTCCCTTGAAAAACGGAATCGTCCCGTATTTAGAAACAAAAGCAGCCGTCCCGTATTGAGGTGAAAAGGGACGCACTTTGTCCCGTATTATCGTGACAGTCAAAAAATAGTCAGTAAATGCCAATGAGAATTTAATAACAGGGCGCTTTATATGTAAACTTACGGTAAACTTGTTCCCAGGCCCCGTCCTGCTCTGTGACCAATGAGCTGACAGCATATTCACACACGAGTATGACGATACAGAATACGCTCATCCCATTGGTCGAGGAGAAGAGAGCAGAAGACAACAAAGCAGCATGCGGAGGTGACAGTGACACAGACGCCGGCCCTGCTTTACGGGGCGCTACACCTTCAGCAGCAATGTGTCTAGGACCCCTTCGAGAAAAAAACAGAAAAGATGCAAAAATACTGAAGAATGGGTAAAAGGAAGCACCTGGGTGGAAAAAGTGCGTGATAACATCTATAAAGCACACTGCACGTTGTGCCGGCGCTCTTTTCCCGTAGTCCATGATGGACTGACTGATCTGAAACAACATGCTTCCAGTACTGCGGTCACGACATCTGCACTTTAAATTTTAGTGCACAATTACATTGCACTTTACGGCCCTGTCAGCTGCATGACTCCAAAATAGCCATTCAATTGTATTCATGCTGCTCCAATAAAATAAATACATCAATTTGTTCTCAGCAAACTCCAGGTCATTCTTGAAGACCAGGTCCCCATGTGTTCATGACATGAATTTAATGCCTTTTTACTGAACCAATTTGGAATTATGGAATGCTATAATCTTCCAAAATGGCCATTCAATTGCATACATGCTGCATTTTAAAAGCCAACTAAAGGAGTGAATCAAATTGTTATCAGCAAACTCCACTACATCTTTGAAGAACAGGGCCTAATTGTTATTTTGTGTTAAAGTGAATTGCTGGATAATCATTTGTTTTCCATGTATTCATGTCACACAAAAATATGCATCTAATTCAATTCAGGTTCCAGTCAAATTGTTAAAAAAATAATTTTACTTACAAAAAAGGGGCTAAAAAATGTCACCACGCCAGGAGGGGTGAAGGCAATCGGGTCGGCCGGCCCTGCCAATGAAGTGTCCCTTATTTATTTTTCGGGGAGTTGGCAACCCTACTTCCAACCTCAACGAAACCGACGTGTAACAAAAATAACCTAATAAAGAACAAAAATCTGCCGTTAATATGGTGAATAACGTCACTGTAAAGGGTTAATTAACTCCGCTCACCTCATCAACAGCTACAGGCTGTTATCTGCCGTCCTGTCAATCAAACAAACGGCAAACCGTTCGCGCATGCGCACACACGAAAACAGAAGCTTTTGTTTTTATTTTTTTTAATTGTCAACTATCGGTATAACAAACATGACTACGACTATACATTTACATTATAAATAATACAATGTCAAGAAAATATTGGTTAGTTATTGGTAATTGGTGGAATAATTAAAATATGTTTGTGTAATGCTTTTATTTGCTTAGGAAAAATCTTTAATCAAGACACAAGTAATATGTTTAAATGTTTTTAAAAAATAAGTCATTACAATGTTTTTTTTAATTCAACATTAAACAAAGAGCACACATGAAAAGATATTACAGCTTTCTTATTTTTATTTTTGCTCTACAAATGGGAGTTTAGTATGGCCACATTTGGCTTCATGAATATGACATTTTCCTTACATAGTTATCCAGTTGATTATATATATAAACATATTAAAAATATATAAACATATTACCATTCTTATTGTAAAAACCAAACAATACATTTTCCCAGTAAAGAGAAACTTCACTACAGAGTCAATGATAATAATCAACAATATACGAGGTAATTAAAAAAGATAGTGAGTTGTAGGACAATATTTGTAATATTTGTAATATATAGCACTGGCACTGGTGGATTATTGTTGCCGAATATTGGAATTGGCTGTGGATTTGACTTAATATAATTTCTAGGTTGTTGTTTTTTTAAAGTTCAATTTATTTCTTTATATAACAGTGCTTTACAATTAGCAGCCAAGACACAAAAAAAAAAAAAAAAATATTCACAGAAATAAAGGGAGGAAATAAGTGTTGTTATTGTCCAAAAATAGTTTCAACCTGAGGAATATTAGGAACAGATGAAAGAGCAGATGTGGAGCGTCTTTGGGTTCATAAGGGTTAAAATTGGTAAATTGTAATGTTTGAGTATAAAATGTCAATAGTATTTGGTGAAGTATCTTTATCATTTTCACAGTAAAAGCCAAGAAGGTTGTGTGTGTGTGTGTGTGTGTGTGTGTGTGTGTGTGTGTGTGTGTGTCTCATGTTTCCTTGTGTTATCTGATCCACATCTCATTTCTACAGTGAGAAGCTGATCCTGCACAGCTCCGCATCACGCACAACAAAGGTAAATGAAACTATTTAACAACTATTTAAAGGTATTATTTCATAAAGACATTTAAAGGGACGCAGTATAAATGATCACTGCTGCTTGTTGTGTGATCAGTCAGAGTTTTAAAAGCCTTTGATTTGTTTTTCCTTCTTTGTTGTCGTGGTCTCTGAGGAGATCAGTTCATGTTACTGAGCTGTTAGTGGTGCTGCTGACACTTTATCACATTACAACATTCATTCACTTCTTTTCTTTTCTTTTCACAACATTTTAAACCGTGACAGCTAAAACTGTACTAATCATAACTCATCAATACAGAACTAATCAAGACCCAAACAAGCTCTTCTGACTTCACTTCAGATATTCAAACTGATCAGAAATGATGAAAACTTTCTACATGACAACTAAAAAAAAAGGTAGTTTGTTGTTACTCTGATACACATAGTGACTTCTCAAAACTATCACAGATTAATGTTCTGATCTGCTGCATAGATTTAATTATCCTAAAGCAACTAAAACTATTTGGTTAAAGAGAAAGATTTTGGTGATTGGTTAAAGAAACAAACTGTTGGAAGAAAAGGAAAAGGAAACAGGAAGCAGTTAAAGCATCAGACTACATGCTGCTTTAACACTGATTACCTGTTAGTGGAACAAGTGTTATTGCCTTTACTGCCTGTAGGTGGAGCACATGAGCAGCTCCAATCTGCTCTAGCCATATATATATATATATATATATATATATATATATATACAGCCTTTTCTTATATAAATGGGTCAATGACGTGATCCAACCCAGTGTCAGTTGGTGTAACCAATATTTTTTTCCACATAAAAATCTGATTATATACAGGAAAATAAATGTGAACTAAAATAAGAAAAAAATACAATCCACATTTACATTGCAACACTATGGTGTATAACAAATTTTACATAATTTGTCAAAACGTTTGACTTTTTTTTTTTGTTTTTAGAATATGTTCTGCTCAATATTGACAAAATGTGTAAATGTGTAAATACTCAAAAAAATGTAATTTGATTATATATATATATATATCACTAGTTTCATTATAAAATACACTTTTGATATGTTCATTTATTTTAATACATTATTGGTGAAGTTATTACATTTTGGGGTTTTATTACATTTTCGATGGAGTTAATTGTATTATATTTCCAGGCGTTGTTACGTTATCAGGACATTATTAGACTGTAGGGAGCTACAAGCTCTTTACATTTAGTCTCATCAAGATGAAAATCAAACTTTGACGTTAAACTGCAGCTTTGTGTCCAGAGATGCGCTGCCTGCTGACGACTCAGAGCCAGAACTGCTACCGGGAGCAGATCCAGAAGGAGATGTTGACCCGTTTGGCGTGGAAGAGCCGCTACGCCGACCTCTACCCGCCCTCCAGACCCACAAACACCAACACACACACACAGCTGCCCCTCCTGACCCCTGACCCCCACCTGACCCCTGACCCCCTCCTGACCCCTGACCCCCGGTGAGCTTTGTAAAATGATGTGTGAACTACAGCTACATCTCAAAAAAATAGAATATCGTGAAAAGGTTCAATATTTTTTGTCAATCATTTCAGAAAGTGAAACTTGTATATTATATAGATTTATTAAGCATAGAGTGAAATATTTCAAGCCTGTTTTTCTTGTAATTTTGATCATTCTGGCTTAGAGAGAATGAAAATACAAAACTCAGTGTCTCAGAAAATTGGAATATTACATAAGATTTTTTCAACTTTTTCACGATATTCTAATGTTTTTAGATGTTCCTGTGCTGATGATGCTCCTCTTTATGTTCATGCTCCAGAGCCGTCCAGCCTCCTGCTAGCAAGACGACCGAGAGGCAGATCACCCTTCCTCCTCCTGCTGCTCCTGCTGCTCCTGCTCCTCCTGCTCCTCCTGCTCCTCCTGCTCCTCCTGCTCCTCCTGTGCTCCCCTGTGAGGAGGAGCGTCTCCTGGTGGCTCCCCTGATGAGGCCAGTTTCTGCTCAGACCAGACTCGCTCTCTACCACGACTCCTCACACCACGTACGAATCAGTGTTACACTAAAAATTACATCATGTTTCATTCAAAATGTCACTGAAAATCTGTTTCATAAGAATAACAAACTTCCAGTTTTATTTACTTTACTTTCTGGATTTAATTTACTTGCAACTCGAAATTTAAGATGATATTAAGATAATATTATGCATAAAAATCTGATTTCATGTGTTAACAAAGTGTAAAGCAAAGCTAAAAAATGTCAATTCTTCTATTAAAGATGAAGACATTTAGCTGAAATCATGTCAGACATTTCACTCTTTGGTTGCTTGTTGGTTCATCATAACGTCCTGCAGGGGAAGGGGCGGAGCCTCTACCTGCAGAGGCGTCGCCACATCACACCTGAGGAGAAGTTTGACTTCCCCGTGCTGTCGTCCTGGGAGTACGGCTGGAGGCTCGGTACGTTACAAGTTAAACATCTAACTTTATACTTCTACTCCACCACATTTTAGAGGAACCTGGTCTCACAGGAATCCGTGGAATAGTCACGGAATCGCTCAAATTTCCGTGAAACTGACACGGATTTGGCTACAATGCAAGTTAATGACAGTCATATCCCGTGGCTATTCCATGGATATTTGTTCCTATTGGTTTGTTCCAAGTCACGTGACTTTCAAGGTCCCGGCGGTCAGAACAAAAAACATGGTGGACAGTTCTCTCATTTTTAGTGAAAAAATCAATATTTTGACTTTGTTTCTGCATAAAAATGGATTTTGATCACATTTCTAGTGAGAAATATATGTTTTATTTTCTAAATATTCACTCAGTGAATGTACATAATCACTTTGTATGTTGGAATAGCCACGGGATATCACTGGCATTAACTTGCATTGTAGCCAAATCCGTGTCAGTTTCACGGAAATTTGAGTGATTCCGTGGCTATTCCACGGATTTTGAGTTAAGCGAAATCTGTGGCTATTTCACGGATTCCTGTGAGACCAGGTTGTTTTAGAAGCAAATACTGTACTTTTTACTCCACTACATTTAGTGCTTTAGTTACATTCCAGCTCGAGATTTAAAATGAAAAAATATGATCAATTTACACGTTTATATATAATTTAAACCAGATAACAGTGTATTAAGTAGTCATAATGAGCCCTACCTTGACATCATTAATAAATGCATCAATATTAATAATCTAATGAGATATTTGGAACATAAACGGTCCATTTTGCATAAAGGGAATACTTTTACTTTTGATACTTTAAGGACATTTTGATGCTGATACTTTTGTACTTTTACTTCAGTTAGTTTTGAATGCAGGTTTTTACTTGTAGTGGAGTAATTTCACAGTGTAGTATTAGTACTTTTACTGTAGTAAACGATCTGAATACTTCTTCCACTGATTATTATCAGCCACTGGATCTCAGACAAGGACTCAAAGAGCAATAACACATATAAAGATATAATGTGATGCTCTTCTTCTTTCTGTTTAGTGTCTCAGCTGTAAGCTTCAGTGTGATACCAACATGATGATGTCATAATGTTCTAATGATGTCAATAACTAGTACACATGAAACTACAGACACCTCAAATACAAAAGAACAATGTATTTCATTTCACTTTGCAATCCGTGCATACAATGAATTATCAATTAAAAACACATAAAGATGAAGTTCACCATGTTCGTATTTAGGCAAATTTGCTAATCAGCACTTTTAACAAAATGTTTGCAAGTTTTTTTGTTTTTTTTCCACAATATTTTTATTTTATTTTCAGTTTATAACACTTTGACATACAGCTTTTACATTCATGTATCGTCATTCAACTTCCATATTTTAAGATAGATTGTAATTGGTGTGAATTAAAACACATATATAGAAAAGCAATTATGAATCTGACAAGACCGGAATCTGAATTGTCCACAAAGACGAGTTATCCACTTCTTCATCCGTTAAATCTAAGTCTTTAATGTAGTTAATGAAAGGCTCCATATGTCCTCAAATACCTGCCGTTTAGCCTTTAATATGTCAGTTATTCTCTCTAAAGGAAGGCTTGCTAACATCTGTCTTATCCAATGAGTTGTACTTGGTTTATAAACCTTTATCCACAATAATGCAACACATTTCTTAGCATAAAGCAAGCTGAGGTCTATAAATGTTGCTCATTCCTACTATAGTTATGTTTCTCTGGGTATAAGCCAAACAAAAAAGTTTAGGGTCCATTAAAATTTGTTTTGAAATAATCGTTTGCAAGTTTTTTCATTAAAAAATGACCTGATGGTGACACTGAAACGTCTGCACCAAATTCTGGATGAAACAGTTTCTATCTTTGGGTTTAGTTTTTACATTGAGCATTGTTCTGGTTATTGTTCTCCAGATTAACGGTGTCTGTCTGGTTCCACAGGTGACTACACTCTGGATTACAGGACGCCGTCTCGCGCCAAGTCGTCGGTGGTGAAGAACACGTTCTACGCCCGGAACGGCGTGTTCAGCAGCTCGTCCGCCACCGACACGCTGGGCTGAAGGTCACACGCCACGCTTTAAAGACGCAGTACGCAGGAAGTGTTGCTCACTGTTTGTAAACACAACATTCAAAGTTAGCAAATCAGATTAGCTTCTTCTTTTCCCGATGCTTCCTCTTTAACGGATGCTTGCAGACTCAATGCAGCAGAAACACACCGACACACTTCTAGTGGTCATAAGTGATGATGGAGAGGGATTTCTGTTGGTTTTCTAAAGAAAATCCTGCACAGTAAACCTTAGAAACAGGATTTTATGTAATAAACCCCATTCATCTTTGTTTTAAACACAACCTGAGGAATAACAAATCCCAAAATGCTTCCCCGGTTCATGTGATTTTAAAATTAAGAAGTATTATAAACCATTTCTGGATCTTAGATGATGGCTATTTTGGGGCACACACAATATAAAATCTTGGTATGCTTTAACTAAACAATTTGTTTTTACCAAACCTCTTTTTTATTGAGTTATTTTGTGTTTGAGTGATTTAATTAAAAAGCACATGTGATCAGTGATCAGCTCAGGTGTGTGTCTCTGATTACCTGGTGTAGACCAGATGTGTGAAGCCTATATATATATATATATATATATATGTATATATATATATATATGTGTAGGTGGGTTCAGTGGTCTGTGCTGACTCATTGTCTCACCTTCAGAGGCTCTGAGAGCATCTCCTCGTCCATTTCAACCATTCAGTGATCACTCTTGGTATCTTCTGGTGTGTTGGTTGTTTGCCCTGGGTATTTATTAAACCATGCTCTTTGTGTTGTTTAAAGGCTTCCTTGACAGCCATTTTTATTTTGGGTGTATGAGGGCTTCTAATGTTCCCTGAGATTGTTTTTAAGTCAGCTGCTCTGCAGCAGTGGTTTAGTTCCCCCTCCTCCTTATCCAAGCCTTTTTATTGAGCCTGTTATTTCTTTTTAGACATTATTTAGATATTTCCCTTCTCCCATCCAGTTGCTTGCAACTTTAAAGCTTGTGACACATGACACAACTTACTTTCTTTACAGATTCTGAAAAGACTTGAAGTTCACACAACATGAGGGTTTCAGCAGATTTTTGTATGACTGAAAGACTAAAAGACGGGCTGACACACTGAATAACTGCGCCTGATGAGAAGAAACAGCATGATCTGTCAAACCCACTAAAGCACATAAATGCATCAAACTCTTGTCACAGCGACAGTTTAGAATGGAAACAAACCAACCAGCTGGTGGCGCTAATGCAACAATTTTCAGCTCCGTTGCTATGCAGATGACACCCAGCTCTACCTGTCCGTCAAACCCACCACGCCCCTCCCTCCTCCTCCCTATCCAGCTGAGGAAGAAGTCAACAAACCTCAAAGACAATCTGCTGCTGCTGTCTGCAGCTCTCCACCTGGAAAAAACACCAAGAAAAAAAAAGGCTTTGGGTCGATATATTCCTGCTACTTCCTGTCTACTTCCTGTGTCCGTCCTCTTTCATTGGCTGATGGCAGCATGTGTTGGTTGGTCATCAGTTCACAAGACCTGATCGCTTCCAGTTTTGGCTCAAAGAATTCAAACGTGTTTGATTGACTGACTGAGGTCGGCAGATCTTTGACTGTCTCCAACCAGGGCAGACTTTTCCCAGCTGAGAATCATAAAATCTAGCAAAAAGATCTTGTAGTGTGTCCTCAGCTTTAAGACCCACCGAGTCTGAAACTGAGTCTCAAATCTCACATCCTGACGGCTTCAGATGTCACCAGTGGTGGGAGAAGTACTCAGAGCTTTTTTAATTCTGTCAAAGTAGCAGTAAGAAATACTCTGTTACAAGAAAAAGTCCTGTGTTCACTATAAAAGTATCAGCATAAAAAAAAAAACCTTTACGTATTAAAAGTAAAAGTAATTCTGCTAAATGGTCCCATTTCACAATACACATCATTATAATTGTTATCAGTGGTGGAATGTAACTAAGTACATTTACTTAAGTACAATTTTAAGTACTTGTACTTTACTTGGGTATTTCCATTATTTGTAACTTTATACTTCTAATCCATTACATTTTAGAGGCAAATATTATACTCAACTACATTTAGCTGATAGCTTTAGTTACTTTTCAGGCACATGAAAAAATATGATCAATTTACACGTTTGTATATATAAATTAAACCACATAACAGTGTATTAAGTAGTTAAATTGAGTCCTACCTTGACATCATTAATAAATGCACCAATATAATAATCTAATATATTTAGAACATATAAAATGGTCCATTTTGCATTGGGAATACTTTTACTTTTGATACTTTAAGGCCATCTTGATGCTGATACTTTTGTACTTTTACTTGTAGTGGAGTAATTTCACAGTGTGGTATTAGTACTTTTACTGAAGTAAGAGATCTGAATACTTCTTCCACTGATTATTATCAACCACTGGATATCAGACAATAACTCAAAGAGCTTAATCATTGAGCAGATAGAAACATATCAGAGATATTTTCTTGGTTCGATGTTGTGTGACAGCGTCTGTTTAAGGTTAAATACAAACATGATCCTGTGATGGATTATTAATGGACAGTTACCTGATACCTCTGTGTGTTTAAATAGTGAGTCACTGGAGGAAATGTTACACACCACACTGATGAATATTTTATTTCTAATCAGTCATAATAACTCTGTGTTGCTTCCTATTGTAACCATGTTTAATGTATTAAAAACTCATTTAATGTTTAACTAAGCTGATATTGTCTTTTCTTTTGTCTTTTTGTCCTTGTGTGTGTTTTTACACATTATAAGTCTCCAAAACTGAACCAAAAAGACAATTCAAAGTTTACATAAAACAATAAAAGCATCAAAAAATGCAAAAGCAACACGTTATAAAAGATTATTTGATTACAGAATCTCAATAAGAACAAGTTAGAAACTAGAATACAAATGAAAGGAATAAGTGTTTAATCAAAGGTGTGGAAAACATTAAAGTCTTGATTTAAATAAATACTATATGTAATTAAAATGAGTGTGTGGAACAATAAATCCATCACAGTGAACAATGAAGCAACTTTATTCGTTTGTTTTACAGCATTTTAAAGGTTTAATCTGATTTCAAGGTGAGCAAATTATCACCTAGCTTTAAAAAAAAAAAAAAGTAGAGTAGAAACAAACAAAAACACGACATCAGAATGGAAGCTGAATTGGTTCATTTTAGAAAAATCAGTAATGTAAACACTTTACAGCAGGGATGGGCAACATGAGGCCCGGGGGCCGCATACGGCCCGCACCCTCACCTGAAGTGGCCCTCAGTACTACTACATGCATTGAGCATGAAATCTTAAAAATGCAGAATAAAAATGCACAAAAAAAGTAAGTGGTTATTTTTTATTTGCTTCAAACCTTTTGTATTCCTATCTATACTGTTATACATTTATTAGAGCATGAAATATGTTAAGTTACTGCACTGCAAACATATTTAACATTGCAGTTTCATCATATCTGGTTAGTGCTGCTCCTATATGTGGCCCTGTGGTGGTGAACATGATAAACTGAGGCCCTGCAGCATTAATGCTGCCCATCCCTGTTATACAGTATGAAGTTAAAGGAAAAACACTGATGTGATCTTTTAGCATAGCACTGTAACTATTGAGCCAATCATTTAATTCTGCAGATCTTTGCACCAAAACAGAAAACGTATATGTCATTAACTTGCTGTAAATGTTGAATTGATAAAGTCTGTGATGTTCTAGGTGTACTAGGCAGCTCTGATGTTATGAGTTTCCTGGCGGCAGCTCTAGGCGTTTGGGAAGATGAGGAAGCCGGTGAAGGTGTTGCTGGTGCTCTGGCTGGTCACGATGCTGTTGAACTGGTTCGGCTGCAGGGACACGGTGTCGCCGGCGTCCAGCTGCAGCACCGCCGAGCCCGAGGTCACCAGGAAACCATCCGACACGTCGCACAGCGTCATGAGGCCGATGTTGCCTTTCACCAGCTGCAGACACACCTGGAGCCAGAAACACAATGTTTAGAGGGAAAGTCCTGCATTTAAAACTGGTTTCTTCTGGTAGTGAGGACTCACTCTGCTCCTCGCTGAGACGTGATAACTGAAGAAATAAACGCCGCTGACGGTGCACCTGAACGTCCCGTTGGTCAGAGAAACTCCTTGGAACTGTTCGTCCAGGTCCGGTAAAATCTTCCTGTGGATCAGTTTTTATTGATTATTAGTATAATTTGTGTACCCAAAATGTACTCAACTTGAGTATTTCCATTGATTAACTTTCTACTTCTACTTCACTACATTTTAGAGGTAAATATTGTACTTTTTACTCCTCTACATTTAACTGACAGCTTTAGAAATACATGATTAATAGAAAATAATGACACATTTTTTATGAATGAAACCACATAACAGAATATTAAGTAGTCAACACCAACCCTGCCCTGCCAACAATAAAATGCTGCTTACTTAAATGCACTGATAATTATAATCAAATAATATATTTTGCATAATAAGTACTTTTACTTTTACATTTTGATGCTGATACTTTAGTACTTTTACTTTAGTAAGGTTTGAATGCAGGACTTTTACTTAATTTTGCAGTGTGGTATTACTTTACTGCAGTAAAGTATCCGAATACATATTCCACCACTGATTATTTTATCCCTTTATTACCTTCATGCATTAATCAAAATATTGATATATTTACATTAAAATCTTTCTACAGTCAACAGGAAGTGTTCTTGTTTTTAAATTTTAGTCAAACAAATCTGGTCAAACTCTCACAATCCTGATGGAAATTAGCTGATCTTTTGATTGTTAATATCTTAAAGTAAAATCCCAAATTAACAGTTTAACAGTTGCTAATTTAATCATGAATTAAATGTCACACTATAGAGAAATACTTAAAGATTCTTATTAAAACTGTAAACTATCATCATCTTGTTTAAACACATCAAACAGCTCCTGTGACTCTAAACGGACCTGTTGAAGTCGATGGCGGTGTCTAGCTCTGGTGGCTGTGTTGCCTCCAGTTTGTAGGAGAAGAAGGATTTCTGTACGTTGGACGGGTGGTAGGGTCTTCCCTTCTCTCCTGGCTGGCCTGCATTACCTGGAGGTCCTGGAAGACCCAGGTCCCCCTTCATCCCGGGCCGCCCCGGGGGCCCGCTCATACCTGGGTTCCCCTTCTGGCCCCGGACGGGATGACCCGCCTCACCTGCTCACACACAGAAACTAATGTCAAGAATAGACTCAAAATTAAAGACGGTGTTATATTTTAGCTGCAAGTTGAAAATTGTACTGCGAAATTTAGTTTTTTCACAAAATAACTTTTCACCAATTTGACAAAACATGCTGCAAATAAAGAAAATACAACAAAATATAGGAGACACGCTGAAGATCTGCATTTGGTTGTTGTTTTGTCAAGTTTTATTGAACTAAAAGTCTGGGTTTTTTTAATCATATTTTAGTCAAAGTAAACTGTAAATATGTTAGTTTTAGTAGATGAAAACTGTTATATTTATATTTTAGTCCTTTTAATTGTCTTCAATAATTTGATCATTTTCATGAAACTTGTTCCACACAAGATTTTATCTGAGACTGACGGAAAAAAACACAGGATGAAAGATTGAGAATGAAAGCTTTGCATTTAGTCCTCTCCAAATAGAAACTTCAAATAAAAAAAAGGGAAATTTAGTCGTCACAGCAGCTCAAGATACACACACATAGATATAGAAGACACAAAGAATATAAAAAATAAGACATATACATTCTATACACACTTTATACATACATTTCTGCTATTTGGCATTTATTATTAATATATATATATTTTTGTGTTTGTTAGTTTTCCTGAGATTACTTTTCATTTTACAGATATTGCACATTGAAAAAAGTATGTTTTAGCATGTTAAATATGTCAAATGCTTGAGTAAAGCTTATTGTACCTGAGAAAAAAAAGTTAAATGAAACTAAAACATCTTTAATTTATTCAACAACTGCTCAGTCACGAGGACAGGTTGGTCATATTTACATTAAATCAACAGGAATAAACCCTGTAATATATATGTGGTGTGTCTGTGAGCTCACCAGGGTCTCCTTTCTCTCCTCTGGCTCCGTTCAGCCCGTTGGGTCCATGGCTGCCGGGGATCCCGGGGATGCCGGGGATCCCCCCACACTGAGGGACCACCGGAGGGAGGAGGACCAGCAGGAACACTGCAGTACTGCAGATCAGCCACCGGGGGGCCTGAGGAGCACAGAGACACACACACACACACACTGAATTATCTCACTTCAGAGGACTTATCATGCTTTTAAAAATTACAAGGACCTACCATAAACTATATTTAACCATAATTAGGACTTACTCTGAACTTTAAATATTATGAGGACTTACTCTGAACTTTAAATATTATAAGGACTTACCATAAACTTTAACCTCTAAGGAGACTCACTCCTAATCTAACTACAGTCATGTAAAAAATGATTAGACCATCCTTATTTTCTTCAATTTCTTGTTCATTTTAATTCCTGGTACAACTAAAGGTATTTTTTTTGGACAAATATAATGATAACAACAACAATAGCTAATAAGAGTTTAATTTAAGAGCTGGTTTACCATGTTTTTCTTGATAATTATTTTGGTTATTACCAAAAAAAACATGTTAAATGTCTAGATATCAGCTTCCATGACTATATTTAACCATAACTAGGACTTACTCTGAACTTTGAATATAATGAGGACTTACCACAAACTTTAACCATGAAGAAGACTCACTCCTAACCTGACTATAACAAGGACATTCAACTTTAATCATAAGCTGCACATGTTTAAAGCCTAAATGTAACCTGAACTAAACTTAAAGTCTTACCCCTAAAATGTAAAGTTTTGCCTGTTTATGTTCTGCGTTTTGGGGACCGGCTGGTTTTCCTGCAGCTGACTCGATGTTGTTGGGTGCATATTCTTATATCACTATTTGTATATTATTATACTTTAATTAGAAATGTAATTAGTAAAACTAACACAAAACAGTCATAAATATTATATGAATATATATAAACAGCACATTTAAAGAGTACATTCCTGCAATATAGAAATTGTTCTTCTAAAACTCTACTGAATGTTTTAAATGTTTCAGCTCGTTATCCTCGATACGATATTATATTCAATGTTGAAATCGACGTATCATATATTGAATTGAATGACTAAAGAAAATAAAATCAGGCTTTTAGATTTAAGGCATTTTAATCCTTCTATGCAGACAACAGCTCCAAGTCATCTACCAAAGAGAGACAATAACATTTAATTGTTAAGATGCTCAAAAAGATTTAGAGTAATTTAGCTTCAAAATCGAGTGATAAGAAATCCGAAATGCTCTGAAACCTTCCACTTCTGCTTCTTTAATGCTTCTGTCTGCCAAAGTGATTCTCTCTCTCCGTCTATAAACATATTTCATACATCTTTTTTGTCTGGTTTTTGGTTTTCTAGGACCTTAAAGTCTCACCATTTGCAGGTAAATCAGTGGCTGGTCTTGTGTCGGAGTGATCGGCTGATGGAGAGCTGAAGATCGTCCTGCTGCAGAGACAGAAATCAGGAGAAAACAAACCAAACAGGAAGTGAAACAGTTCAAGAGGGCAAGATCACTGCTGGTGTTCAAATATTCATATGTAGGATGTAATACTGCCAGTAGTGATATCAAACAGTACATGTACTTACTGTACTTAAGTGCAAATTTGAGGTACTTAACATAAATGTAATATTACTTCTATTTAACTACACCTCTTGTTCTGATATTGTTTGATATTTTTTGTATTTTTCACTGCAATATTTTTTATCTGAAAGCTGGAGTTTGCAGTTAATTGGTAAATAAAGATTTTACATACAAGAAATGTTATGAAATATGCATTAAACTGTAAAATAAGTTCTTTAATAATGACTTATAAAATATAGAATAGTAAAACACCACAGGGTGCATTTTTCTGCATTATGAGTACTTTTACTTTTCATGTTTAAGGTGATTTTTGCTGATGATACTTTTACACTTTTACACTACTTTTACACTTGCAAATTTTAGTGAACCCTCTTTCTTTGGGGTCACAACATATAAGAAATTTTACCAACATATGACCAAATTTATTTTTCTCACTATTTTTTTCTCTCAAATCATTAGAGAAGTTTAGAGAGGAACATTCTCCTTTGTAGAAACACAAAAAAGTTACAACAAAAGCCAGAAAGGTCAAGAACGATGTGTTGGATTTAATAAGTTCATCATTAGTTTTTCTTTGTAAGGTTTAAATCTTAAAAGTAACTTTATTTGTCAATAAATACAGTGAAGTTCATGTTCAACTGCTGTTATTGTTCACATCTTTTTGTCTTTTTTTTTGCATTTTGAAAATTGTTCAACTTTTCCTATAATTCTGGTTCAGTTCCTTTTACTGCAAAACTGCAATTTATTTCTGTTTATTTATTCATGTGACAGAATAAAGCCAGAGGAAGTGAAACAGTTTAAGAAAAAGTCAGGAAAGACTCCACCTGATGAAGAACTGATGACGAAGCATCACTGAATGTTTCCGATTAAAAAATCTCTCCACCAAATTAACATTTTGTTCTGTTTTCTCCTCTGAACTTCCTCTTCGTTGTTGTTGGTTTCCTGTCAGTGTGTCCCCGAGGCGCCACACCTCGGCCAGAGAGTCGGTATCTGTTCCACAAAATATTTAATATTCTCAACAGTTTCTATCAACAAAGAGCTGATGTTTTTTTTTATTATTAAAAAATGCCAGATTGTCATTTTCTGTCTTTCTCAGATCCTCTTTCTGCTTTTTGTTTTTTTATTCCTGGAAATTTGGAACATTAAAGCTTTATCTTGACCTTCTGGTTTTTTTCTTTTACATATCCTGTAAACTTGTGTTTTGGGGTCATTTTCGGCTTTAAATAAAAAAAATCTGTTTCACGTTGTAATATCCAATTTATCACCTATTTTCAGGTATAATCCTGAAGATTAGACCACATTTCTGACACTATTTATGGTCAATATTTATTGTTATTAGGGCCTCGGGGCAATCTCCCCAGCACTGGTCCCATACAGCAATATCTGATGGGACCAGTGCTGCACTACTGTTATACTGTGGATTTCTTCTTCTTCCTCTTCCGGACGCAATTTCGTCCTGCTACTAGTCCTACAACTTAAAGAGTTGCAGGACAAATTATATATCAAAACGTGCGGTTTGATCGGGATCGGTGTGCTATTACTTTTCTCTACAGAATACGAATTTTTTGCGACGTAAGTCGCGAAAAACTGCCCAAAATTTTGCATTGAAATGAATGGGACGGCCGCCAAAAAATGAGCGAAAAAGAACAATCATTGGAGATTTTCAAACGTCTACTTCTCCGGCATAATTTCACCTAGAGACTCCATTTAAACTTTAAACAGTCGACACAAGTCTTGTGTATCGGTGTATTAATCCACGTTTCGATAGGTCATATAGTTTTTTATCAATCCCTGTTCAATGACCATGATCATTTTTGGAGAAATTCTGAGATTATAATGGGTGTGTATTGCACGGAATGTTCGTGTCACAGTGTGTGATGTCATCGCCAGAGTGTAGAGGGAGAGAAGAAACTGTCAAAAAATAAATTTGAAAACTGCGCTCCAGGCCGCAAATTCCACTCTACAGAAATAATTTATACTTAGAAACGTAGGAAAATTTGTCTTCTCCCTCACAATCCTCTGGTAAAGCTGTCAGAGTTATAGTTTGGGCGTAGGACGCACAGATGATCCACCAACACCACCAACAGCCTCATTGGCTCCCATATTAAAAACACAGGGAGATTTCTGAGCTGTCTGAGATTTAACAGTTTTTTTTAGATCGCTCTAACAAAGCTATTTTTTAATTTTTCTTCACAAATAACATATGTAGACGTTCAGGAAGAACTCAGGACGCTCAAAGTGAAGTCGGAT
This sequence comes from Centropristis striata, assembly GCF_030273125.1. Lineage (NCBI taxonomy): Eukaryota > Metazoa > Chordata > Actinopteri > Perciformes > Serranidae > Centropristis > Centropristis striata. The sequence goes on along the minus strand of NC_081519.1, from coordinate 56,700 downwards.
CAATGATAGGTATTATGGTTTTGCCAAAAATGCTTTCTGTTCGAGGCCAGAAATTCCAGTCTGTCCACCTCTGCTGTCACTGTGCCGGAACAGGTGTCAGTTAATTCTGTTGATTGCTTTGATCTGATTGCCTTTGATCTTTGATGTGATTACAGTTACAGATACACACACACACACACACACACACATGCGCGTAAGCACGCACACTCCTCACACATGCATACACATGCTTCAAACACACGCACACACACACACACACACACACACACACACACACATTTTGAGGTCAAAGGGCATAGTTATAAATCTCTGAAGAATCTCATCATAGTGTACACACACCGGCAGTAGCCCCCGTGGCCCTTTCAGAATTTCCCCAGAGGAAATTTTCTAGTTATTATTATTATTATTATTATTATTATATATATTCACATTTATGAATTACCTCTCTATATACCATTGTCACTCATAGTGGTGGAGTCCTCCATTCCCATGCTAGATTCAAGCTGTGTGTGTGTGTGTGTGTGTGTATGTGTGTGTGCGTGTGTGTGCGTGTGTGTGTGTATGTGTGTGTGTGTGTATATTTGAGAATGGCAGCAAGTTTCCTACAAAGTTAATGAAAAGATATAAAACACAAAAGGCATTCAGGTCTTTTTATCAGCTGTTTATTTGTGTTTATTTGGTTTTTACAGTTCAGAGTATCTGTTTTCTGACAGTCAGAGAAGATAAAATCATTGCATCACATGTTTTAAAGGTGACAAAGTAAATTATTCATCCCATAATATAAAGTCTAAAATACCCTTTTATGGCACTTTAAGGATTTTCTCAATGCCATTTTAATACAAGACTTGTGTATTCATTTGTATAAAAGTATAAAATGATTTGTTCAATAATTGTATTTTCTCATAACGTGTTATTGTTGTATAACAATGTTTTTATGCAGCTTTGTTGACCAGGTTTCTCCTAAAGAAGTTTTTATAATATCAAGGATTTACCTAGATAGATGAAAGAAAAGAAAATGTGAAATGTGTCCTTTTTTAAAAGGTTTAATGGTCAGAATGAAGGCAGAGAAGACATTATTGATCCATGTTTCAGATCATTGTGTTGCTGTAACTCTGTTATTAACGTCCTCAGTGAGCTCGCAGCAGGAAGCCGGAGAAGATGCTGTACCCGGCCGTCATCCCCACCATCCCTCGGTAGTCTTTGGTCTCCAGCCAGACCTCCTGACCCTGCGACACGTAGACCGCCAGGCCGCCCGCCGTCACCTGCAACACGCCACATTTACCCTCTGAGACTATCTGCCCTTCATGGACCACATGAAAAATGTTCACTATGCCCATATTTGGTATCCAATTTTCTGTACTTTATCAACAAATTATACTATTTACTACAATAAAAACCACAAATATGCTCAATGAACTGTTTTGGAACTTGAAAATGTAAACATAGGATACAAATATACACTGCAAAAAAGCCAACTTGTATTTTTTGGCCTAAAACAGTGATTTAAGTTGGTAAAACTTGGAAATATAAATTATTGACATTTAGGGCAATAATGTAAGTTAGCACAACAAAGGAAGCCAGTTGTCTGCTCAAAAACAAGTTGGTGAGTTGTTGTTACTTATATCTTTAAGTTGGGGTTCACAACAAGGGACAATAGTTCTGATAACTCTTATTTCTTTGTTGGGAAATTCAGTCATTAGCGAAAGCTAGCGGCTAACTGATGCTAGTGGCTAACTGATGCTAGCAGCGCTGCTTGTTACAGCTACAAGAGTAGCCATTAGCGTATCAATGCTAACTCAAAATTGTGGTCGCAACATTAGCTGACATTTCATAGCGATGTTACAATCGTGCCAGAGAAATTCAGAGTTGAGCAAACTCAAAAACAAAACTTAAAATATTTAGTTTTATTGTCCAACTTAAAATTGTATTTGTTTGTTGCCTTGAAATTTTTAGTTCACCCAACTTTTCTTTTTTTGCAGTGTAGACATCTAAAAAGGTAAAATTTAAATATTATAAAACTATATACAAAAAGTCCCATAAAAACATGTATATTTATAGGCTTTGTTTCCCTTGTTAGCTGTGCAAAATGACACAGAGAGCTCCACCAACGCTCAAATATTTCTGTTCTATCAAATTAAAACCATCATATCTTTGGTTTTACATGAGCTAGGAATGTCAAACACAAACTGGGAGAAAGTTTCAGGTCTGAACTTTGTTGAAGTTGACAGCAGCGATCCATGTGACCTGGTTTATTTTGTTAAACGTCACATGATCTGATCAGGACGCCACCATCACAGACCCCAGAGGGTTAAATAGTACTTACTTACTTAAATAGTACTTATTAAACCAACAGTTTGTTGATAGTAATTAAACTTTGGTTGGTAGTTATTTTACTGTTCATAAGCGATGTTTTTTAATTATTTAACAGTTTATTGTTTATTAACCATTTAATAAGGCATTATAATCAGTTGCAACTTTATAAAAGCTGTAAAATAATAATGTTAATAAATGATGATATTTATTGCATTATTGCATTATATAAATGTTATGATTAATTTAATTTAATTTAATGAGTACTACAATAAACTGTTAAATGGATAAGCATTATAGCATTATTAATAACCAGTAAACATTATTAATTGTAATTTATTTGTCTGTTAACTGTCAAATAGTTTAATTCCCCATAAATTAAAAAATTATTGATGATAAAGTGTTGTTTTTTTCAGTGAAAATTTGAGATACTGTCAAATCTGGACTTTTATTTAGTATTACAACCCTGATTCCAGATTAGTGTGTAGATGTATACAAAAATATTTTATATATATATATATATATATATATATATATTTTTTTTTTTTCATCAGTTTGAACTTTCAAAGAACTTTTTCTTTGTAACGTATTTAATTGATTGTAGGTTGAAAAGGATATGCAGATGACAGTGTTCTGTATTTATTTATTTACGTTTGTCACAGTGTCCTGATGTTTTTGTAATCTGGTTGTATTTGGTGATAATATAATAAATAATAACAATAATAAATAAAAGTTTTGTACCGATAATAATGTAAAATAAAAGTGTGTGATTGTTTGTACCTGTCTCCTGGTGCGGCGATGGTCACAGAACGAGGTCAGCAGCGTGTCGTCCATCTTCATCAGAACACACAGACGGTCCTCTAAAGACGAGTGGTACACAAAGTAGTAGGTCCCCGGGACGCGACACCTACACACACACACACACACACACACACACACACACACACACTCTCTTCAGTAATCATAACAAACTCTCACACAACTAAAAATTCGAACATAACATATATTAACATGAAATAAAACCCAGGTGTTTCCTGACCTGAAGTGTCCCGTGGCGGTGTTGAAGTCATCGTTGATGTTGGTGATGACCTTGAGGAAATGAATGACGCTGCCTCTGTCCGGGAACTCGCTGGTTAACCTGGAGACGCTGAACGCCGCCCGCTGCTGGACCCCCGCGCTCCTAAACACACAACACACAACACACACAACACACACAACACACACAACACACACAAAACACACACAAAACACACAACACACACAACACACACAACACAACACACACACAACACACACAACACACAACACACACAACACACACAACACAACACAAAACACACAACACACACAACACACAACACACACAAAACACACAACACACACAACACACACACAACACACACAACACACACACAACACACAAAAAACACACAACACACACAACACACACAACACACACAAAACACACAACACACAACACACACACAACACACACACACACACAACACACACAACACACACAAAACACAAAACACACACAACACACACAACACACAACACACACAACACACACAACACACACAAAACACACTGAGTGTTGCATCAACCTGCTGCTGGGCCCCAATCACAGAAATTCCACAAAACACAGTTACCTCGTAAAAACACTTATTACTTGCATGCTCTATATTGTTTTTGTGGTTTGAATGTAGGTTGTATTTAAAATTAATGGAAAAGTGAGATAATAATTTTAGTTTTGACTATTTTTTTACTGCTGTATTTAGTCTTATCACAACATGTATTCTTACCAGTAGCGGCTCAAAACCAGATATTTTACCGTGTTTCAATAAAGCCATGAAATTCATTTTGAGCAGAATTTACTTCAGAGTTTTG